>NW_013952939.1:21299-23498 GCF_001266775.1 Austrofundulus limnaeus
ACCAGAGGGAGACGTCTCTCGGAGGGGCTACGTCTGCGTGCTGACGTCACGACGTTGTCTTTGGGAACTGTAGTTCTTTATCAAGGGTCTGTCGGGTCAAAATGGCGGCCTTTTTGTAGTCAAAACAAAGCTATTTGCTGTGGCTTTAAAAAAAATCAGGCGCTGCTCAGTGTGCAAGGCTTGTTTCAGAATGAGCAGCGGGGAGGCAGTTTCATGCATGCAAAATGACACAGCTTTATAACAAAAAAAATATAAAAACACAGCTTTAACTTTGCAAGCAGCTAACAGCTTTTCATGCAAACAGCGACAGTTATTCAGCTCGGCGGCTGACAGAAATCACAGCGCACGGCTGGACACAATTCACATCACAGCGGCTGGACAATATGAGCAGAGGTTCACCAAGGCTTTTGTTCTGCCTTTCAAAAATAGGTCGCTTTACGCAGCAGCGACTTTAAAGCTCAGGGGCGATCTGCTTTGATTAAGTTCTAACAAACTCTTAAAAGCAGGTGTTCACCGCAGCGTGTGTCCACACACAACGCGTAAAATGCACGAACGAGCACGGAGCAGTGGAGGCGCACGAAGGCGCGCGGAGCGGCACAGAACTGCTTAGTGCGAGCGACTTTAAAGTTCGGGAAAGATCTGTTTTAATGAAGTTCTAACAAACTTTTAAAGGAATTATCACAGCGATTCTGTGATCACAGCATGCAACGCGAGCGGGGACGCACGAATGCGCTCTGGCGTGCGGGCGAGTTGCTGTATTCTCTCTTTTTTTTTTCTTTCTCAAGCAGCTTGGAGAAGCGTGTGTGCGCGTTTTGGCACAGGACGCGGCACGCGTAAAGATGCGTAAAGACCTTCCCAAATCTGGGTAAACTCTGTCAGAGTTAGATTCCACCTTAATTTTTATCCTCTATAAAGATAAAAATCTTCCAGAACAACGATTGATTAGTTCGTGTCAGGAAACGTGAAATGATTTGTACGTTTCTCGTGATAATCAGTCAGAGAAGTACAAACTTGTATGTGGTTCAGAAAATAAATTATTTTTTCAATTTCTTTCTTAAACCTTGTCGACTTTCAAAAACGCGCGATATTATAAACAGGACTTGGCTCTCTGTTTATATTTTATGAAGAAGAGATTCGGTCGTTTTTTCTTTCTGACGTCTTTAGCTAAATAAAACATAAAAAAAATATATATAAAGGTTTGCGCATAAGGTGGAGATGGAGAGAGAGAGAGAGTGAAAAAGGAGTTAGAGGGCCGTCACAACGCGTCCGTTTTGACGGTGTTTATTTCCTATAGGCGCAGGTATCGTGTAGATTAAAAATGTCCACCACTTTTAATAAATGATACGCTGTACACTTCAGAAAATAAGTATGAAGAGAGATTTGGGTCTATTTGTGCGTTATTACCGGATTTAGTCTTTTCTTGAGCCTCGCACGCGGGACCAAAAATAATATTATTATTAGCTCAGTTTAGTGAGTAAAACTACAATAATGAACGCAACAGATAGACCAAATCTCATAAATATAACCTATATTAAATGATTCAGAGATGACAATACAGATTATTTGGGCAGACAGAGACAATTATCATCAAACCTTAAGTCTAATAATAAACGTTAAAGTCAGTCACAATAAGCTAGTATCCTTCAACTGAGTCACTTATCTACTCTACGCTCACAAAGATTATAAGAAGCTGGAAGGTTAATAAAAGGAAGAATTAATCTACATAAGAGGGGCGTAAATTAAAGAAGGTGACCAAGTTATATGGTATAAACAGCTTACGGTAATTCCAACTTTTTACATCCACAAAGAGAGCACACTCGCATATTAAGTTGAGGTTACGCGTGGCTCACCGAAGCAGGCTGCAGACCTCTGGGGGTACTTGGCGATGGTTCAAACCCACAGCCTTGTCTTACCTCTGGATGAAGGTTTAGCTTTTAGACTGTCTCACAAGTCCCATGTAGATAATCTGGCGCTCGGATAAGAGTTTGGCAACTCTCTCAGCTCACGCAATCCGGCAGACCTCTGCGGTTTCTGTGAGGTCCTGACTTTGTGAATGAAGGTCCGTTTAGAATATTACGCAACTTGTTTACTTCCAAACAACTCCGTCAAAGTATGAAAATAAAAATAAGATAAAAATAAAATGAAAATAAAAATAAAAATAAACTAAATTGTTCCCTAAGGGAAATTGGAGCTAGCTTT
>NW_013952939.1:23873-27783 GCF_001266775.1 Austrofundulus limnaeus
ATTTTGAGTACATCAAAGAGTTCTCACCATACTCAAACAACAGAAGGTCTCTGTCGCATCCTGTCGTTATCTTACCAGTCGTAGATAGTAAACAATGGTTTTGGAGGTAAATGAATAGGTCACTGTTCTCTTGTAAACATGGGCAGAGTCATGTGATGGCCAGAATTTGGAGCATTAACATTTCACTCCAAGTTATTGCTACAGAAGGTAGGCTAAGTGCACTCTCGACCACAGGTTTTAACTGGGAGATGTGGGGTGAATGCGCATCGAGGTAGGAAGGGAGAGACGGACAGATGAGGGGTTGATAATACATTCAACATTGAAAGGAACAATGAATCGAGGAACCAGCTTCTTGGGGGTGTCTTTTAACTGAATGTCCTTGGTGGAAAGCCATACCTTGTCACCGATCTGGTGTGAGGGCGCAGGGGAGCGATGAGGGTCCGTACTTCTCTTGTTTTGATCTGCTGTTCTCATTGCGGCCCTCTTGGCTTTTCTCCAGATTCTCCAACACCTGCGGAGATTAAGCTGGACGGATGGAACAGCAATCTGTGACTCAAAACAAGGGAACAGTGGAGGATTATACCCCAGGGATGCCTCGAAAGGGGAAAAACCAGTAGCAGAAGAAGTGTGGGAGTTATGGGTGTACTCAGTCCATGTCATGTACTTACTCCAGGTGGATGGGTTGTTGCTTGCCAGACACCGGAAGGCTGTTTCAAGCTCCTGGGTTGCAGCATTCCGTCTGTCCATTGGACTGTGGGTGGTTACCGGATGACAGACTGACCGAAGCTCCTAGGGCATTGCAAAAAGACTTCCACACTTGAGAAACAAACTGAGTTACTCAGTCTGAAACAATATCAACAAGAATGCCATGTATTCTGAAGACATGTTGCACCATAAGTTGGGCAGTTTTGAAGGCTGAGGGGAGCTTAGGTAATGGAACAAAGTGTGCAGACTTGGAGAATCGATCGACTATGGTAACAATGACAGTGTTACCTTGAGAGGGTGGGAGACCGGAAACAAAGTCCAGGGCCACATGTGACCAAGGTCCACTGGGAACAGGTAAGGGTTGTAATAAACTGGCAGGTGAGCGGTTCCCGCCTTTACACCGAGCACAGGTAGGACAGGCTGAAACAAACTCCTTTATGTCTACAGATAATGAGGGCCACCAGAAATATCTGGTAGCTTAAGCCATCATGCGAAAACCCCAGGGTTGACAGGAGAACTGGCTAGAATGCAACCAGTCTAAGACCTTTGTTCTAACAGTGGAGGGAACATAGGTCTTACCCAAGGGTCTACCTCCAGGGTTCAGTTCGGTTCTTTGTGCCTCAATAATGTCTTTTTCAATGGTCCAGGTGAGAGAGCTGACAATCATTGCAGGAGGAATGATGGGGTCTTCCTTGTTGTCGGGTTCTGAACTGGAAAAGAGTCGAGACAAGGCATCGGGTTGGACAGTCTTGGGGCCAGGCCTGTAGGTGATAGAAAAGTTAAATCACCCAAAAAATAAAGACCATCTGGCCTGGCAAGCGTTAAGCCTTTTACAGTAGCTGTCTGGAGATAAGCAAGGTTCTTGTGATCAGTCTAGATTAAAAAGGGGACCTCTGAGCCCTCAAGCCAGTGCTGCCACTCTTCCAAAGCCAGTTTATTGGCTAACAACTCTGTTTTCCACATCATAGTTGCGTTCAGCAGGGGACAAACATCGAGAAAAATAAGCACAGGGGCGAATCTTATAATCGGATGTGGACCTCTGAGAAAGGACTGCCCCTACCCCAGAATCAGAAGCATCCACTTCAACAATAAATTGTTTACTGGAGTTAGGGTGATGCAGAATGGGAGCAGAAATGAAGCGTGATTTCAACTCACCAAATGCTGCATTAGCTTTGGGGGTCCAGACGAACGACTTCTTGATAGAAGTGAGTTGAGTTAAAGGAGTAGCAACTCTGCTGTAGTCTTTAACAAAACGACGATAAAGGTTAGCAAAACCCAGGAACCTCTGGAGTTGTCGCCGGTCAATGGGGATAGGCCACTCTGCCACTGCTTTTACCTTTCATGTCTGAAAATATCCCTGTCCAAAAATGAAACCCAGAAACGGAAGGAGCATTAAACTTACACCTCGGCCTTTACGAAGAGCTGGTTTTTGTAAAGCCTCTGGAGGACTGCTCAGATATACTGCTGATGCTGGGAAGGGTTCTGGGAATAATTCAAAATGTCATCCAAATAGACAAAAACAAAAATGTTCAAAAAATCACGTAGCACATCATTGATTAAAGATTGGAAGACTGCAGGGGAGTTGGTGAGCCCAAAGGGCATAACGAGGAATTCAAAATGTCTGAGTGGTGTCTTAAACACAGTCTTCCACTCATCCCCTCTCCTAATTCTTACCAGATGGTAAGCATTGCGGAGGTCAATTTTTGTAAAAATGGAGGAAGAATGGAGTTGTTGGTGAACTGAGTCAATTAACGGTAGTGGGTACTTGTTCTTTATAGTTACTTAGTTTAACCCACGGTTAGTCTATGCACAGGCAGAGACTCTTGTCCTTCTTCTCGACAAAGAAGAAGCCTGCACCAACAGGTGAGGTGGATGGGTGAATGATACCTGAAGAAAGAGACTCATCAACGTGACTTTTCTAAGAGTCTCTTTCAGGACCAGAAAGGTTGTAAAGCCGACTAGAGGGGAGGTGGAGCCCCAGGCAAAATTTCAATGGCACAGTCATAGGGTCTGTGCGTGAGAAGTGACAAGGCTTTGGATTTGCTAAACACAGGAGCAAGATCGTGATATGCAGGGGGAACTTTAGATAAATCAATCCTTTTGGGGGGGTCTCCTTTAACGGGAGAACTGGAACAGCAAATTTGAGGCAATGTTTAAATCACTCCAACACTCTATCCTACTTTCAGCCCAGTTTGTAACAGGATTATGTTTTCTCAATGAAGGGTAGCCAAGAATTAACTGAGGAGAGGGGGAAGAAAAAACAAAAAACTCACCCGACTCATGGTGGTTTCTGGAAGAGATGAACTGAAGTTCAGAGATGCGGTGTCTTATTTGGGTGATGGTATGGCCAGCGATGTCAAGAACAGGCAGCGGTGGGTCAATCTATATTACAGGAAGTTGCAGTTTGTTGACGATGTCTTCAGAAATCAAATTCTGCTCAGCTCCTGAATCTACTAAGGCAAGAACAGGGGTCTTTAACTGGTCCTTGATAATGGTAGTGTGTAAAGTGAAACAGGAATTGAGGGGATGCATAGAACTTCTCACTAGAACCCCTCGTTCACCTAGTGAGCTGGCCTGTTTCCCCGCAGCGGACATTTTGCGACAAAATGTTCCATGTTGCCACAATAGAGACATTCTCTGGCTTCAAAACGTCTCTTATTCTCTTCTGGTGTCAGTCGAGTCCGCCCGAACTGCATGGGCTCATATCACGTATCTGTGACCATCTGCAGAGATCGGGCCGTCTCCATGGTTACTGAATGATGCACTAGAAAACCATAACTCGTTGTCTCGAGAAAACCATCAGGAAATTAACTCGTTATCTAAAAAAACACACTCCTCATTATTTCATGATAACTACATGTTATGTCAAGAAAACGGTCTTCTTTATTCTCTCATTTTATGTCATTGTCACAGGAAAATCATAGGAAAAAAATACATGTGGAAAAAGTCTGCTGTCTGCATCCGTAGTGATCTTATTGCATTTGTAACTTATATTGTGATCTGTGCTTTTTAGTTGGCTTACACCATATTTTAGTAATAAATAAATGAGTTTATATTGACGTGCGTCTGTGAGGATGACTGCACTGAAAAAAATGATTTTTGGGTGTAGTAACATTTATTTAATTATTCTTTTAAATTTTACAAAAATATCAAAATCTCTAAAAAAAACTACTAGAATTTACAAAATAAACTATACGCATTATAT
>NW_013952939.1:28638-30442 GCF_001266775.1 Austrofundulus limnaeus
CTATATTCTTTATAACTTTTACTAGATAATGTTGAGTAAATATTACATGAATTTGTAGTATTTAAATTTACTTCACATTCGTGCAAATTTGTTAGAGGATTTTTTTCAAATACATCTTACAATTTTTTTCAGTTATTTTAGAAAAATAACTAAAACACAGTCTTTGTTGACATAAAATCATGTAAAAATGCAATAAAAGTGTTCTAAAAAGCTCTTTCATGGCTTTTCAAGATATCATTAAACATCTGAAACTTACTTTCCTGTCTGACTGTACTGTTCAGTCTCAAATTTCCAAAACTGATATTTTATAATGTTGCTGCCTTTTAATTATTATTACAAAATAGTATGTTACAATGCTTCAGGTTGTAAATGGCATTAAGCTGTTGTGATGATGTGCAGAAATGGGTGTGACAGAAGCGGTAGGAAGTTCTTAAAGAGACCTGTTTCGAGGTGTTTAGAAACGGCTATGATGCGAAGTTAATTTTTTAATTTATATATATAAACAGCATTTTCATAGTAACTGAAGGTGACATAGTTACTTTATTAAGGTATAGAATTGTAATATATGCCTCAGAAACACATAATAGCTTTAATATTTATTTATTTATTTATTTATTTATTTATTTATTTATTTATTTATTTATTTATTTATTTATTTATTTATTTATTTATTTATCAAAGCAATAGAGATGCTTTGTCCCAGACGCTCACTTTGAACCTTCTACATCCCATGAAGTCAAAGTGTTGTATTCCTGCAGACATGAGACTGAAACGGAGCAGAACTGAAGAGTAAAATCTGGGCATTTTGTTAGAGTTAATCAGGGACAGCTTGCACTAGTCATTCCAAAACCTTTACAGTTCCTCAGAAACATATGACACTCTCTCTGACCACCAGAACACACACTAATTCCATTTTACTCGGGGTGGAAGATCATTACCCCTAAATCTGAAAGTCGCTGCTCTTAAGTCCATAATTCTTGCTTTAAAGCTGATTTCCTGCCACCATGACTGTTAGCTTTGTTGCACTGCAGACTGACAGCTTTCATCATGTGAACATGAAAGCAAGTGAAAAGGCTCTGATATCAGTCCAACACAGAGGAGGAGAAAAGAAGAAAGCTGTTGCACTGGAACCCTTCATCACAGACTTGGCTTGTAGTCGGTGCTTATTGTTCACCACGCTTCACGTTCTAAGAGATTTACTAGAAATTATGTTCTATAAATGATTTAATCTGAAAAGGTTGAGACATGAAGTTTTAGCTGTTTTGGTCAAAGCTTGAAGTGAGTGGGGTAAACTTTATGAAGTTACAGCCATTTTTATTGACTCTTGCTGTGGCAACCATCTTAAATTTGGTTGACTCCAAAAGTTAGTGAGCTGTATTATGTGCATATAATGATTACTTTCTGAAAGTTTAAAATCTCTGCACTGATTTATGAGCTGTTTTTAACAAACAGAGTTGTTTTTAACAGTTAAGACTAAAGTTTAAAATAAAAATTTGGTCCAATGAGTAGCCCTTGGAGTATAAATGACTCGCTTATATTATGACATCAAATTTTGGCACAATACAGTATCAATAAAATTTAATTATATCCATTTTTCTTTCTGTGGTGGCCATCTTGAAATGAATTGGTGCCAGAAGTTTTTCACTTGTTTTCACTATTGTCATGGTTTGTAGGATTTTAACCAAGCATTTAGATTAAATGAGGAGAAAATGACTACAGAGACAGATACAAATGAGAACAATTTTAGTTTGAAAAAAAGAACAGGTGAGTCATCAGAGTCTGCAGAAGAAGATAAGAGCTGGAG
>NW_013952939.1:31620-32610 GCF_001266775.1 Austrofundulus limnaeus
AGAGCCTGGGCTTGGTGATAGAGCCTGGGCTTGGTGATAGAGCCTGGGCTTGGTGATAGAGCCTGGGCTTGGTGATAGAGCCTGGGCTTGGTGGTGGAGCCTGGGCTTGGTGGTGGAGCCTGGGCTTGGTGGTGGAGCCTGGGCTTGGTGGTGGAGCCTGGGCTTGGTGGTGGAGCCTGGGCTTGGTGATAGAGCCTGGGCTTGGTGGTGGAGCCTGGGCCTGGTGGTGTCATAATCTGTATTTATTTTCCTTAGTTTTCTAGTGTTTTCTGTGTTCCCCTGTGTATCTTCCCCTGCTTCCAGCCCCGCCCACCCTCAGCCGTTCCCTATTGTGTCTCCCGAGGTGTTTCTCATTTTCTCTTAATTTGTTTGCTTTATATTCTGAGTCTTGTCACCTGTCTTTGTCGGTTCATTGTGCTGTTATCCCCAGCCTGTGTGGGTGTTCTCGAGTTCTTGTGTCTTCCTGAGATTTCTGTAAGTTTTGAGCTGACCTGCCAGCCTTCTTTCTTAAATAAATAACCTTTTTTGCCTTTTTGGATTTTTGCCTGCGCCCTTGGCTCTTCTCTGCTAGAACCTCACAGGTGGTAGTCAAGACCTTATAGGTTCAATTTGATTCAATTCAATTCAGTTTATTTATATAGCGCCAAGTCACAACATACGTTGTCTCAGGACACTGTACATAAAAAGAACAACGTAAAAAAGAAAGCAGCAGATTGTGTTGAATCACTTCATCACAGTCTCCCATCCTGAGCAAACGGTGGAGAGGAAAAACTCCCTGCTAATCAGGAAGAAACCTCCAGCAGAACCAGGCTCAGGACAGGAGACCATCTGCCTCGACCGGCTGGTTGGAGGACAGGAAAGAGACCAGAGGTGCCAACCTGGAGTCATTCTAAATCATGATAATTGTCATAATGATTTGCATCGCGCGGCGTGCGTTCGTTCGTTTTTGGCAGTTTGTGCGCATAATAAAAAATATTTGGAATTTATATC
>NW_013952939.1:32938-34787 GCF_001266775.1 Austrofundulus limnaeus
AGTGAAGTGCTCTGTTAGGAAAGTATGGAACAATAAGATGTTTAATATATGATGGAGCTTGGTTGTTAACAGCTTTGTATGTTAGGAGTAATATTTTAAGATTTGGTTATCAGGTAAACAATGATCAGGATTTGTTCTTATGTTGTTTTTCTTTTTACGGGTCATGGGTGGTGGTGGGGGTAGTTTAGGCCAGAGCAGGTGGGAGGCTGAGCAGACTTCTCTGATTTATTTTGCAGAAAAATGAAGACAGAGGAAATCCCTGGAGGATTGTCTTGACTGTATTTTGTTGTAAGAGGCTGTTTTTGGATATTTGGGTAACAAATGAATAAAATAAAACCACCTACATCTCACATAGGTTGGTACGGTAATCCAGTCTAGTCAATGATTCAAGTAATTCAACTAAGACAAAGGGAAGTCACTAAAGTTAATCTTTTTCCAATACCAGGAGATGATGTGTAGAATTCTGTGAGTTTTATGAACAAACAGCTAGCTTTGCCACTGGAACATTGTTTTTAATTTACTCAATAAAATTCATGTAATTCTTGTGCAAAATTAACAAAAGTAAAAAAAAAAGTCCACAAAACTAAAACAATGAAACTGATTTACCAACACTGTTTTGGCCAAAACTGGAATCGGACGATCAGACTTTTTAAAGATCAATGATTGGCCAGAAAACTGCAATCGGTGCACCTCTACATAATAGTGTTTGGATAAACTGCTACGTACTGTATCTGAATGTTTTTGCACATTCACATACATCACCTCAATATTTTGTGTACACTAGTCTAGTTTATGTTGACCATGTTTGACTCATGACAGCATTAAGACACCAATCATTCAGGGGCTGGTACTCATGGGGACCTGAATCTAGTCCCCATGAGGGGAAACACTGTTGGTGGGTCGGGGTTATATTCAGGGCTAAGATGTGAATTGAGTTTAGGTTAGTTTTAAGGTTAGCTACATGCCTGTGAAATTAGTCTGAGCCTTAGCGTTGGTGATCAGGCTGTAGAAATTAATGGAAGTCAATGTCAGGTTCCCATAAAGATAGCTGCACTAGACTGCATGTGTGTATGTCTACTTGTTTCTGTTACAGAGTAAGGACCATTTGCAAAATAGTTACTATTAAAGTGAGTTTTTTTTTATGTAAAGTGAAGACCTTGTCCCTGTCCCTACTTTTTTTTTTACAACAACTCTACTGTGCTTTATTAGCCCTAGAGTTATGGTGTGATTGTGTAAAGTAAAATGTGACATTTTTAAAGCATTATAAATGTCATAAATGGATTGTTGTAAATGAGAAAAAATTATCTCAACTGTAGACATTTGAATAGTGGAGATATTATTCAGTTTGTGTAACAAGGTAACTAGTTGTGTTTCAGGATTTTTTGGGCTTGTCTTAAAGTGCAGCCCTGAGAAGTCGCTGTGACTGCTCGATCCGTCCCAGTAGCATGATCCGTACTGTCAGCTCATTCGTGTTAAATCATGGACTTTTGGAATGTGCTCGACTTTAGGAAAAAATCTGAAAATATTTATTTCTACACTTCAAGAATCAAGAATTAAGAATAGTTTATTGTCATTCAAACACAACATCAAGATGTAATGCAGAATGAAATTTGCAGTATTGAACATCTGTCCGGAGAGAGAAACACACAACATGGGAG
Source organism: Austrofundulus limnaeus (assembly GCF_001266775.1). Taxonomy (NCBI): domain Eukaryota; kingdom Metazoa; phylum Chordata; class Actinopteri; order Cyprinodontiformes; family Rivulidae; genus Austrofundulus; species Austrofundulus limnaeus. Next base: position 34,597 of record NW_013952939.1, read on the forward strand.
AACGAAAGTCCACGGTCATTCGCAACAACGTGCGCTATCTTACAGCATTTAGAATACACACACACGAGGGAAGGATGAGTTAAAAAAATAACTTTGATCTTGTGTTTAACACACAGAAAAAGACACGAGCAAACGACTCTGCTGACAGAGCAGAAGCATCTAAGCAGGGGAAGCACTGGGGGGGAGGGGGC
>NW_013952939.1:35851-37668 GCF_001266775.1 Austrofundulus limnaeus
GTTTAGGGTCAGGTAGGTACCTGTGAGGTTAGTTTAGGGTCAGGTAGGTACCTGTGAGGTTAGTTTAGGGTCAGGTAGGTACCTGTGAGGTTAGTTTTAGGGTCAGGTAGGTACCTGTGAGGTTAGCCTAACCCCTAATTTACACTACTTGCGTTCTGTCTCCGCTCCGACCTCCACAGCAAACACACACCCATTATAACCAGTGACAGTGTTTACACTGGCTGCACACGGCGATCCGTCAAAATTAGAACAGATCCTATTTTTGCCAGATGCCGGAGCAGCGCTGGAGTCAATTTTTAAAGATTACGTCGCACCAACAGGAAAAGAAACGAGCACAACATCCGTATTTTCATAATAAGACACTTTTAGGCTGGATATTTGTAGGAATAATGTCGACATTGCAGCTATATTAATAAATATATGGATGTATTTCGACACAAATGCTGTCAGAATGTATGGTTCTGTTTGGGAAGCAGATGGAAACATGTAGCATAAAGCATATGTGTACACACAGCTGCGACCTGCGCAGCGCAGCGCAGCGCAGCGGAGACGGAACACAAATAGTGTAAATTAGAGGTTAGGGTTCGTGTTCAGGGTTAGGCTGTAGAAATGTAAAGGAAGTCAATGGAATGTCCCCAAATGGATAGCTGTGCAAACATGTGTGTGTGTGTGTGTGTGTGTGTGTTTATGCAGATAGTAAAACCTCCCACCCTGCTAAACATGTAGCCACCCCCTTAACGTTCCAGGGCCGAGTGTCATGGCTGAAAGTGTACAGTCATTGTCCCCGTCATCATCCACCTCTGCTCCACAGAGCTGCTGCTGTGGTCTGACTGCTCGCCTCTGTTCCACTGTGGAAATGCTGCAGTCTCTGTTTCTGCCACGCTCCACACGTTGCTGCAGCTCCAACACGTTCACTTTCTGAAGCAGGACAGAGTGGAGCCGGCCGTTCTCACCGTAACAAGTGCTGCCAGATCTTTGTAGCCCAACAGCTCAACCTTTTTTTTTAAAAACAAATCATTTCTGATTCAATTTCATGGTGCATTCAAACATGCTGTGGCCCAAAATAACAAGGAAATTATTAAAACTCAACTAAGTTCTAACAACTGCATAACACTGAAGAGAATGTAGATTAAAAGAAACAAAAAAGCTGTTGTTTTAATCACCATGGTAACCACACATCTTTGCCTCACTCCCTGACAGCCAAGATTATGAGAGGCAGAAACACAGACTGAAAAAAGGCTCAGATAATCATTGTGGGAAAACTATAAGAAAATTATTGTTTGTTTCTGAGAGTCTCTAATGTGCTTTATGTTAGAAATGTGACAAGTTAAGGATATGTTTCTGTTGTAATTTTAAACAAAATGTGTAGCAATAAAAACTAAAGGTTGACTTCCTGCATTCTGGAGGGATTTATCACTGAGGGACACTTTGGGTGAAAGAAATTATATCATTAGTATTTGTCCCCAAAATATTTGTGGGGGTGAAAAAAGGAAAAATTTAAACAGTTCAAAAGTGAACGACTTCATCATTAAGTTGAACATTTTGTGGAAAAATCTGTAAAGCTTGTGACACTTTTGTTGTGTAGAAATTGTAACAAATAAAATAAAAAAAAATGGCCGAGTTTTTCTGCACACTGCATCAAAATCCTCTTGATCTCAAATGTTGTTTTTTCATTTTTGCATATTTTTTATTATTATTAAATCAGGGGTCACCAAAATTTTCAACACTAAGAGCTACTTTGGGGTACTGAGTAACAAGAAGGGCTACTTGATACAAACATAAATTTGCATGGCTCACTTTTAATTACAGTATTATTA
>NW_013952939.1:38559-39820 GCF_001266775.1 Austrofundulus limnaeus
CTTAAAGTATTCCTTGTCAAGGCAAGAAGGGATTTGCCAAATCCATGATTTGGGCCGTTTATCAGTCTACAATCTGTCAGCTCCCTCCATCGGATTGAGTGTTGACGTCTGATCCATGCCTGTAGGGCAGTCCTGCAGATTGTTGTTGAAACGCCCATAGCAGGCTCTGGTCCTTTAAAGTGGGCCTGACTGCCAGCTCTTGCAAGGTAGTCAGCTCTCTGGTTACCATAAATGCCAGTATGTCCTGGTACCCATTTAACAGTAACACTGTTATCCCTCCCCAGTTGGTTGACTGCTTCAGCACACTCCCAAGTCAGTAGTGACGTAAAGTGTGGCCCTTGGAGAGCTTTAATAGCAGCTTGGCTATCTGTCAGGATGAATATTTCCTTCTGCATACACTGAAGTTCTTTGAGAGATGCCACACACTGATGGATTGCATATGTCTCAGCTTGAGATACCTTTACAAAACCACCTAGTGGGTAACTATACTCTCTCTTGTTATGGTTGTGCAGAATCAGCACCCCTGCACCTGCTGACCCATTTATAAGGGATCCGTCTGTAAAACAGTAGAAATAATTTGGAGACAGGTCCACCATAGAGAAATTACTCCAGGCTGACCTATCTTCAATCTCTGTCTTAAAACTTGGTTCAAAATTGTYTTTTTMGACCATTCTGTCTCCAGGGCCTGCAGTTACTGGAACAGCAGTAACTGCCCAGTTCCAGATTCTGGTATGCTGTGAGTCAGGTAGGCTTTTCCACCTGGCAGACTGATGTAACCTCACCACGCTGGATGCAGCCTCCCCTAGGATGTGTAGATCCAGTGGAGTCAGGTCTAGTAGGACTTCAAGGGCTGCTGTGGGTGTAGTTCTAARWGCARRTGTGATGCTCAGGCAGGCCACACGTTGCACATGGGTGAGCATCACTCTTGCCACCCCAACCTGAACCCGAACCCACCACACTAAAGCTGCATAGCATAGCACGGGGCGGACTATAGTCGTATAGATCCATCTGATAACCTTTGGGGTAGCACCCCAACGACTACCGGCGATTCTACGACACTGATGTAGGCACATTACTGCCTTCTTACACTTTTCATTTATGTGTCTTTTCCAGTTAAGCTTCCTGTCCAGATAGACACCCAAGAACTTAACTGATTGCTCAGTACTTTTATTTTTAATACTTAAGTAGATTTTGTGTCAGAAATTTACTTTTGATACTTAAGTACAAAAAAATCAGATACTTTAAGACTTTTACTCAAGTA
>NW_013952939.1:41640-42768 GCF_001266775.1 Austrofundulus limnaeus
CAGCTGTCCTGCGTCTGACCTCAAAGTGCACAAGCTTCAAACTTCAGCGTTGGCTGCGATTTTGAAGCTGAAATCGCGTTCGGTGTGAACGCACCATTAGTTATGTAATGTAAAAAACAAGTACAGAAAAAGGTTTCCCGTGTACTCAGAGGTAAACAAACTGAATAACTGTGCTCTAAATACTGTTCCTGATCAGGAAACATGTTTTGATGTCTAACTTGCAGGTTTTCTTTAGTGATATAAGATAAAATCTGTTTCACTAGATAAATAGTAGCTGCACTTGATTGTTTAAATTTTGACACCAGAAGACTTTTATCAATGATCACAAACACAAAAATACCCATCAGTCATCATTACTGCAAGTGCCTCAAAAATACAACACAGATGTCTGCTGTTAGGTCTGGATTACGCAGAGATTAGTGTGTTTAAAAAGATAGTTCTGATCTTTTTTCCTGCTCTGTGAAAAAGTTATGAATAAAAACATATTTTACCTGCTGAACATAGATCTTACTTTGGACATTATTTGTAAAAATAATACACAATACGAAATCCAAGCAGGATACATGGATACATATTTACTCAAAACATTAACCGTTGGAATCAATCCTGTTTGTTTGTCTGTAAAATATTTAAGGAATTACTGGACAGTCTATGAGTTATATATCTATAACATAAAATGATCTTAGTCTAAAGTTTTATCCTGTTAGAAACATTATTATCATTGTCTATTTTGTTTTTGACTTTTAGGTCCAAACATTAAAGTAGACATACATATTGTGCTTTTAAATCCTTCCTTTTCACATTTAAATCATTCAGTTATTTTATAATTTTTATAACTTTTGCTTTGGTCTGAATTCCACCTTATTTTAACTTTACCAGCCCCTCTTTCAGCCCTTTTCTGCTGTGTGTCTCAAAGCAGCTGGATTTGCTACTGTTCCTTTAAGACGTTTCAAGCCCCGCCCCCCTCCAGCTTCCAGACCAGTCCAGCCTGGTTTGAGAAATGGGGCAGGAATGCTACATTTTCTAGTGATGCACATGGACTTAAATATAAATATCACTAGACTGAGCCCCGCCATCCCGTCCACTGGTAGTTTGTGACATCATGGAGGAGCAGAAACAGACCAAACA
>NW_013952939.1:44030-51408 GCF_001266775.1 Austrofundulus limnaeus
AATTTTACACTCTGTAGGTCTAAATATTAATCAATTTTACACTCTGTAGGTCTAAATATTAATCAGAGGACAAAGTAATATTTAATAGTTTGTGTTAAATTGTAACATGATTCAACAGAGCTAAACTCTGTATATATGCTCCACAAGCTAATATCTGCTAACAGTTCAATAAATAACAGTGATTACATGGACTTTATAAGATTATTTTAATTTTAAACTGTTACATTATGTTCTGCTCAGATCACATTGAGCTAAATAAGATCAAATCTGCTGACTTGTTGTAAAATGAGACGTGTACCTGTTTATCTTCTTAAGATAAACAGGTACACGTCTGATTTCAAATCCATAACACAAACAGCTTTTCTGACATAATTTAAAACATTAGATAGATTATATGAACTGTAAAATATTAATAATGATTGGATTAATATTAATATTAATAGTTTTAATGATTTCTACGCCGTCAGTCCTTTTTTTCTGCTCTGTTGTCAACATGTACAGTGATGGCAAATCCAGAGTTTTGCCCGTTTAGCGTTAGCCTTTAGCTTCACCAGCCGATCACATGGTCATGTGGTTTTTGCACACTCCAGCTGTTCTATAGAACCTCTTTGGTGATGCAAGAAAGTTGTCACTTAGCGTACAACCAATCAGCGAGGGTTTCATTGACTGACCAATGAGAGGAGAGTATGCTACACACTGCAGTTAGCTAACATTTTCACTAAGTGATTACTAAAAAAGGCAGCTTTGTGGGAATTTGTTGGCGTCACGGTGAAGTTATCCGGTAAGTTTTTCCTCATAAAATTGTATCTTGGAGTGTGTTTGTATTTCAGTATCATTAGCATCGCAAGATTTGTTTAGTTTACACGTCCGTAATGCACACCCCCTTTTTTGTGAACCACCAATAACCTTTACAAGAGGCAGTAGAAGAACCAATCAAATTTCATGAAGACAAGCGACCTGAGAGTGTGATTCACAACAATAAGAAGTTAAAAGCTTGTTATTGTTGGTCCCAAAACTTTTTATAGGAAATTAATTGTTCACAATCAAATGTACTCTAGTGATTCTGTATGATTTGTAAAATAAATGATCACAGTATTTATGGATATAATCAACATTCATTGACTGAGTCACTTCTTATGTGTCCATTCATTTGGCACTGGAGGAATGTTTACCCAAAATAAAAGAGATCCCTTGCTAAATAAATTACTCTTATAACTCTGTTATAAGAAGTGTAAAACTCAACACTTACATCATGTACAACAAAAGTAAATTAAGACCACTTGGTAAATGTAAAGTCAAACTAAAAAAATCCAAGAAATAATAAACTGTACAGACTGGATGACTCCAGTCAAAGAGGATCTCAAGGATTTGGAAAGTAAAGTAATCATAGCACCAGTGGAGCGCAGCACAGACTGGATAAGCAGCATGGTGTCTGTGACAAAACCAAACGGAAAGCCGAGGATCTGTATAGACCCAAAACCACTAAACAAAACACTGAAAAGTGGCCATTTTCCTCTCCCCACCATCGATGATGTCCTACCAGCACTCTCAGAATCCAAGGTATTCACGGTTTGTGATGTGAAACATGGATTCTGGCATGTCAAACTGGATGAGGAGTCCAGTTATCTCACCACTTTTGCAACCCCTTTTGGACGATACCGTTGGCTCAGGAAGCCAATGGGCATAAGCCAAGCTCCAGAAGTTTTTCAAAGGAAACTTATGCAAGCATTAGAGGGTTTTATCAGGGGTGCATGTCATTGCTGATGACATACTGATTACAGGTGAAGGAGACGCACAGGAGGAAGCGAACAAGGATCATGATGTAAACCTGAAATGTTTCCTGCTAAGATGCAGGCAAAGAGACACTAAACTCAATGCAGACAAGTTCAAGCTGAGGAGAGTCTGTACCCTACGTTGGAAACTTATTAACGGCAGACGGCCTTCGCATTGACCCAGAGAAAGTGCGGGCTGTGCAGGAGCTGCCGAGGCCTACAGATGTTAAGGGCTTACAGAGGCTAGGAATGCACCTCTCAAAGTTTTGTGACATCTTTCAGAAGACTGAACAGTTGAGACAACTTACACACAAAGAAAACATATGGGAATGGACAGAGGTGCATGAGACAGCTCTTAACAGACTGAAAGAAAAAATAACAAATGCACCACTACTCAAATACAATGACCAAAATGAGGAGCTAACTGCAATGTGATGCTTCAGAGTCAGGACTTGGAGCAGCATCGACACAAAGGGAAACCTGTGGCATATGCAAGCAGAGCACTGACTACTACGGAAAGGGTTTTTCTCAGATAGAAAAGTAATGTTTGGCCATAATATTTGGGACAGAAAAGTTCCACCAGTATACATATGGTAGAAAAGTGACTGTTCAGAGTGACCATAAGCCACTGGAAAATATCATGAGAAAACCACTACTCAGCTCACCAAACAGATTGCAGAGAATGTTACTCAAGCTGCAGAAATGTGATATTGACATGATCTATGTGCCTGGACGACACATGCTTTTAGCTGACACACTAAGCAGAGCTTATTTACCTGGCAGAAGTCAAGGAATCACAGAGACTGAGAAAGAAACTTTTAACATGGTTTCCTACTTGCCCATTTCTGCAGAAAGACTGAAAGCCATCCGTGAAGCAACAACAGAGGACTCAAAGTTGCAGGAAGTGATAAAGCTGATCCAGACAGGATGGCCAAAGCACAAAAAAGACTTGGAGCAACACGTTCAACACGATTTTGCTTTTCAGGATGAGCTGAGTTTTCAAGATGGCATAATATTCAAGGGGGAAAGAGCAGTAGTTCCTGACACACTAAGAGCTGACGTGACCTGGCGTACACACTCATCACACCTGGGAATGGACAGCTGCCTCAGACAAGCACATGAGTGTGTGTACTGGCCAGGGATGAATGAGCAGATAAAGACATTCATATCCAAGTGTGACATCAGCAAGTCAGTGGACCCCAAACAACAAAAAGAGACTTTACATCCCCGTGACATTGTCTACAGGCCTTGGGCCAAGGTAGGAACTGATCTGTTTTCATGGCACAGTAAGGACTATCTGATTACTGTGGACTATTATTCACATTTTTGGGAAGTTGACTACTTACTGGACACCAAAACTACCACAGTGATCCACAAGCTGAAAGCACACTTTGCTCCTCAGGGGATCCCAGATGTGCTCATTTCAGATAATGGACCACAGTACTCATCACATGAGTTTAAAAAGTTCAGCCAAAAGTGGGAATTCGAACATAGAACATCTTCACCTGGATACCACAAAGCAATGGAAAGGCAGAGTCAGCAGTCAAAGACAGCAAAACGACTCTTGCAGAAAGCTGCAACAGCTGGACAGGATCCATACTTGGCACTATTGGACCATCGTAATACACCAAGCCAAGGCCTTGCTGCAAGTCCAGCACAGAGACTTCTAAGTAGGAGGACCCGGACCCTCCTTCCTATGAAAGAAACACTGTTGGAGCCTACAGTGTCAATCAACATACAGTACAGGGACTGATTAACAACAGACAAAGACAAGAGAAATATTACAACCGCTCAGCAAAGGATTTGGACGGCCTCAGAACAGGGGACAGTGTTCGAGTCCAACCATTTGAGCCTTATGAAACCTGGAAAACAGCTGAAGTGATCAGACCAGTGAGCCCCAGATCGTATGAAGTGGAGCTGGAGTCAGGTGGTGTTCTGAGAAGAAATCACCACCATCACAGGCACGCCTACTGCCCAACCTCAACATCAGCACAATCAGGGACAAAGACACAAACTGTAGCAGTAGAGGAACAAGGTCATCCAAGTGTTAGCCAGTACACGGTTACAACAAGGTCTGGTCGACAGGTTAAGAAACCAACCTTTTTGAAGGACTATATTGAGTAGCATTGATACATAACATGTTTAGCTATTGGAAAAAAAAATAATAAAAGTTTAGCTGTAAGTCAGAGGAGCCCAAAGTTGGGGCCCGTGGGCCAAATTTGACCCGACATCCATTTGATTTGGCCCACAGCAGTCGATATAGTTACTAGGCTGTAACCTGTTGTCCTATGTAGAAACAGTATTTCTACTTAGTCATTTCATCCATTGGCCCAGTGACTATATAAGGGACTGTAGTTTTACTCATGGTGCTGACTTATCTTTGATATATTAAGATTAAACATGAAATACAAGTAACAACAAATAATATTTAGATTAGATTTAACAACACATGTAGATTTGCACACTTTATAAGGCCACAAAAACATATTTTATCAATTTATGAAATGTCCCATGAGCCTTAGCTACTGGAATGTATGGCAGACTTTCTCCAAATGTACAGACTAAAATAAAAGTGGGCCACCACACTGGCTGCTAGCTTAATCATTAAAATAAAGGACTTTACAAGTATTTGTATTTCATGTATTATATTACTGCATTTGGCCCACAGCCCCGGATACATTTTCATTTTGGCCCTTTTAGGGAAAATGTGTGGGCACCCCTGCTGTAAGTGCTATTTCACTGAAGAAAAAAAGAAGAAAAAGAAATGTTATTGATGCATAGTTTGTCTGTTTTGTAAGAAAGGCACTGGCAAAAGATAATATGTGCACTTAAGGTTAATGTTCTGGGAGGATATAAGATAATTTTGTTTTTTGAGTTTAGCCAAGATAGTTAGATGGATTCTTGTGAAGTGTCTAAGTCAAAATGCACTGTGAAGAAAATGTTTGTTTTGTTAAAAGAAAATCCGTACGTTTGAAAAAAAGAGAAAAGATGTAACAAGTGGATTGTCTGATCAGAGTGTGTTCCCAGGGGGACACATTTGAGTGTGACACAGACCCAGAGCGAGATAACACTTGTAGTTCGTCACATGTTTGATAAAGTTCTAGAAAGCAACAGTACTGCTTTAACCGTCCATTCTGTAAAGTTGTATTGAGACAGAACAGAATCAAACAGTAGTCAGTAAATCTGGACTTTATTTAGCAGTTCTGTCAGATAATTTGACATAATAAACTCAGAAAACGTCATAGAACAAGGAGAAAACTGAATGGGCCAAAAAATCTGACCCAAACAGAAAAAGATATCTTTGCAGCTCCAGGAGAGACTAAATTCAACTTTTCTGCCTCCGAGAGACTCAGAGTACACAACAAAAAGTATTTAATATCTAAAAAAGTAGATTTTGCACATGTTCTCTTTAAAACTGAACACTTTCTTGTATTTTGAAGCACGCAGCCTAAATTTACTGCAGTTCAGCCTGACAGACATGTCCTCGATCCCAACACATGTCAAGATAATAAACTGGAAGTGTTCCCCTCTGATGTATAATCACTGTGTGAAGAAATGATGGAAGAGTTTGACAGAAACATTAGGAACACACTAACATTAATGTGACAGATTGGTTGGCAGAGCAGTCAGGGTAAACGTCAGTGAGAAAACTCCTTTAAAAGAGCAGTAACAACCTGTAGTGACACTGAATAATGTACATTAAAGGACCAGTATTATGTGTATTACTATACCGTAATAAAGTAATTATGTCACCTTCAGTTGTTATAAAAAGGCTATTCATTTGTTTAAATAAAAATAAATTAGACTTTGTGGTGTACTGTGCCTTTAAGAATGTGAGCGCGCTTTCGAGCGGGAGCGCGCCCTTTGTTGAGTCCATTTTACCATCTCGCTGTTAAGACATGTTCCCTTCTCTCTCGCTAAATAAAACCTTGTCCAGAGCTGAGATATCGTCATTTTTTAAGGGTTTTTTAACATTCAGCAACTTCCAGCAACCCCGCAGCAAAGCAGCAAGCAGACGTGAAGAGACGACGACGAGACGGAGGGAACAAGCCACAGACCGACAGCCTCAGAAGGACCGAACCGGACTCGACAACTTCACATCATAGTCCTTTCTTAACGCTGAAACTGGCCTCTGTCTCTTTAAGAACCTCCTCCTGATTGAGTCACGCCCATCAGCACATCATCTAACACGACTCAACACATCGACGCTTCTTCAGACCGTTTACAACCTGGAGCATTGTGGCCTGTTTTGTTGTAATAAAAATAATTTTAAAAAGCAGCAACATTATACAACATTGGTTCTGGAAAATTGCAACTCAGGATACAATTTTATGGAGCCCGCGAGGGGACATAGGGGATTATTTTTCTTTTTGCGTTCCCACGCAAAAGAATTTGCGTTACCTCGCAATACCTTTTGTATTCCCTCGCAAAAGTCGTTTTTCACTGTTGTGCTGCTGGTTTATTAACAAACTCACATGTTCACCATTAGTGAGTTAGCCTACTGCTTTAATTCAGCTTCACAATGAATATATCACACAGACACACATGGAAGTGTGTCATATGTTGATATTTTAACACAGTGCAGCCACACAACATCAATGTTAATTTCACAAACTTGTGGCGACACATCCTGTTTTGGTAACCATATATTTCAAAATAAAAGTCTGATTTAATTCAGTTCATATACAAATCAAACTTTTGTGTGGGAATGCAAAACAATATCGCAAGGTAACACAAAAGTGTTGCGAGGGAACAAAAGAAAAAAAATCTCCCATGTCCCCTCGCGGGCTCTGTAAAATTTAACCTTACCGTGGGACCAGAGTTTTTTTTTTTTTTTTTTTGAAGAACCGGAGCGAAGAGACAATATTTTAAGATCTCCCAGTCAGTCTCACAGACACACACATCAAGTTGAACTAATTTATTTATCACTAAAATGTGGTGTGAATCAACTAAAGAACACAGACCATAATATAAGTTATGAAATATGGCAAATGACAGCAGTTTGTGTCCTTCTGTGTTGGAATTATATAGTCTTTTAGTAATAATCTTATTATTCCACTGAATTCACTTTTGTTAGGAAAGCTGTCACCTGTAAAGTGGCTCACACAAATAAAACTTTTTTTCTTTGTTGGAGGGTTACTTCCAGAAATGAAGTCAAATCATTTTTTAAGAACGTGTCATCCTTGGTATCTGAAAATCACTTTCCTCAAAGACATTTTATACCTGAAGAGGACTGAGACGTATCATGAGCTCAGTGATGTGCTGTTTTACCTGTTGTTGCTGCTGATATCCTGCAGGAGTTGTGGGGGAGGGGTGCTCTCTGATTGGAGACACAGCCCAGAGGAGGAGCTGCTCCTAAAAGGCGGAGCTAGGCCCAACCAGCTGTTTTTGTTTTCCTGAATAACTGCTACAATAATTACAAGATTTCACAATCATGCATGAATGAGTCAAAGTAAGACTGAATATTTTTGATGAAATGTTGATTTTACATGATAGATGTCATTGTTTTAACAGAGTGGCAGCAGCGCATTAAACAGACTGTACCTTCATTCCTCTCCTCTCCTCTCCTCTCCTCTCCTCCTCTCCTCTCCTCTCCTCTCCTCTCC
>NW_013952939.1:52198-54178 GCF_001266775.1 Austrofundulus limnaeus
CCTAAATATTTCCCTGTTTGATTACCCCCAGTAATGAGGTGGGATTTTCACCCCATCTCAGCACGTTTAATAAATCATAAGTGGCTGAAAACTGAAGTGATGTTCACGCCTTTTCTTTAGCTGCAAACCTTGTACACACAGCTAACAGCTACATGTGTAAGAGTACAAACAAAATGTAAATACAACAATCAGAAGACATAAAAAAGAAACGTTCTGAATGAAAAGTGAAGAAATAAAACTCTTATATCTGCCCCTTATAAGAATAATTTCAAATTTACAACAAACCTAACATTGAGCAGGTTCCAAATTTATTTAAAAATAATAATAAAACAAAGAAAAACAAACATCAGGTGTCATTTATATCACATTTCCTTTACATGGTATCAAATTTTCCTAATACCTTTGATTTAATCGTTAACACTGAACTGTTTTGGATCAACAGCAGCTGTTATCTCTTCCATTTATTTATTTTTAAATTTAACGTTATTTAACCAGGCAAGTCCTGTTGAGATCACAGATCTCTTTCTCAAGAGAAACCTGGGCCTCCGTTAATCCCATGAGAGCATCGATATACTGAATTATTTGTTCTAAATCCAATAATGTCAATAAATAATGATAACATATGATTAGGCTAAATAAAATGTACACATATTTTATTGTATCTACATAATAATAATCATAGAGAAGAATAAATGATGACAAAATGATTAATATTGAATAATATGTATTATTAGGCTATTTATAATAATATGCCCATTTAAATATATAAATACAATTAAAAACAAAACATTTCTCAGTGGGCGATTTGATGGTCTCATTGCAGTGAATCCATCTCTTCCTCATCATGTTTTTGGGAAACCTTCTAAACAAAAACAAGAGATTTAGTGGTGTCTAAACACAAATATTGTATAAAGAGGTCAATCTGATTTTCTTCACACATATATATATATATATATATGTGTGTGTGTGTGTGTGTGTGTGATTTCAAATTTGTACTTAATTTTTAACCATATATTGAAGTGGATCTTGTAATTCCATTCTTCAGTTCCTTAATTTAAGTAAAATCATTTCAGATTTTGACTGAACGTCTAAATTATCATTTAAACTCAGTACTGTGACATACATGTGTCGTCATTTAGTTTTAGGTGGCTGAAAGGGGCTTGTACAGTAAATGCAAATATCTAAAATGAAAAGTTCCCAGACTGCTTGTCTCTTCGGCAAATACAACTTTTTACACACCACAACATCGACAGTTTTCTCAGCTTTAATTTAAGCCTTTTTTTAAAATAGAAATCAGATAAGAAGTAACGGAGCAACAAATATTTTTGTGATAGATTGATGCACATCCCACATGGAACTGTGTCATTGTGTTGACATTCCTCAGTGTGTAGTAAAGACACCTATTGAGGTGCATCACTATTTAAAGTGGCTAATAGGTGATGTCCAATCGAATACAATTCAATGGTTCTGCCCACGTGATGTGATGACATCGTCACGTACAGCATATGTGTTGATACAACTCGTTCATTGAGCAGCTCTGTGAAACAAACGGATTGTCCAGAACCCCTCCACCATGATAAGGTGGCGATTCACAGAAGAGACAAACTAAGAAAATTGTAGTTTACCAGTTATAGTGGTTTTTAAGACATTTAACAAACTCCATCAGAAGAAAAATCCAAACTGGATCAAATGAACTAAACTACCACAAATCCTCAAATACCAGGACAGAGCTCAACTCTTTAAAGTGAGTCTAATCAGTTTAATTAAAAATTTTATAATATTTCAATCTGCAGCATCTTAACGTGCAGCAGATTGCTCTCAGAAATACAGTAGGCTAAAGCTTATGGGGTGCTGTTTGTAAAGTTACACAGTCAAAAATTACCAATATTTAGTTTTATTTAGACTTTTATGAGAAAAAAAGAACAGATTTATTTTTCAAAGTCAGTTTTTCACCATATGATTCATACATTTATAAATGTC
>NW_013952939.1:54443-56949 GCF_001266775.1 Austrofundulus limnaeus
AATAAATCTGTTCTTTTTTTCTTATAAAAGACTAAATAAAACAAAAATATTGGTGGTAATTTTTGACTGTGTAACTTTACAAACAGCAGCCCATAAATGCTGGCTACTTTAAAAGTATAGTTCGTTCATTCTATCCTTCATTAAAAAAGATTTAAACGTTCGAAGTAGAAATACTAAAGTAATTTCCACAAACATCAATGAGTTGTTGTCTGTTTCTGAATGGTGCAGAAAGAACAGACTGTACATCATGAGATCAGGCCTACAGTGAGTCACTTTCATCACAGTCGGGCTGCTCATCATAAACATGAGATGCTGACTGTGGGACCAGCTCAGTCACAACAATTCAACTGACACAAAAGCTCCTAAGACAGTTTTTGCTCCAACACAGAAAGCATTTAGAAAAGGCCTCGCATTAAAGAGCCTCATCTGAATGTTTCACATGTTCAGGAATGCTTCTCGTCCGCCTCCACAAACTCAGACGAGGAAACGGTTTGGCAGTGTGGGGACGTCCTCAGATAATGCAGCCTGTTTTTCTTTTGTCTCGCCCACAGACACAAAAATGTTTGCACACTGTGGCAAAAAAGTGAGAGCTCAATGGAGGCCCTGCCAGAATGCAGGAAGATGTTGAGAAAAAAGAAAACAAAATGGGGTGATGCAGAGAAGGAGAAGTTAAAGGAAATTAGCATTTCTTGAAGGAAAGCAAATCACCCGTCACCTTTCAAGACTCAAGTCTAGACTTAAGATTATCTTATGTTGACAAATGAGTTGAAGCTGCAGCTATAAATATAATTAATGTGTGACCTAATGCACTATTAGCTTATGAATCTGTATTTTTTATTCTCAGTGATCTTACACAAGATATCACATTGATATAAACAACTGCTTAACAAATATGTTGTTGATTACTGTGGGGTGCTGTTTGTAAAGTTACACAGTCAAATATTACCACCAATTTTTTGTTTTATTTAGTCTTTTTTAAGAGAAAAAGAACAGATTTATTTTTKAAAGTCAGTTTTTCACCATATGATTCATACATTTATAAATGTCATAGTTTATAAACTACATATTTAACTTACAAATTAAATATTTAGCTAACAAGTTAATATTTACCTTGTGACTTAAATATTTAGTTTTGAGCTAAATATTTAGCTTTAAACTTTAATATTTAGGTAGTTATCTAAATATTTAACTTAAATATTTAGCTAGATACCTAAATATTTAGGTTGCAATTTAAATACTTAGCTAGCAAGTTAAATATTTAGGTAGCTAGTTAAATATTTATGTTACAACCTAAATATTTAACTCAAACTAAATATTTAAGTCACAAGTTTAATATTTAGCTTGTTAACTAAATATTTAATTTGTAAGTTAAATATTTAGTTTATAAACTATGACATTTATAAATGTATGAATCATATGGTGAAAAACTGACTTTGAAAAAATAAAACTGTTCTTTTTTTCTTATAAAAGGTTAAATAAAACAAAAATATTGGTGGTAATTTTTGACTGTGTAACTTTACAAACGTCACCCCACAGATTTCAACCCAGTAATCACTTCCTTATTAAACCCTTTTCAGTGATTCATGAGATATTTTAGCAAACTGTACAGAGAAACACACACTCCCACTCGGAAACAGGCAAAAAACATAAACGCCTGTTCACCGTTGGTGTTTGACGAGAAAAGAGGGTAAAGAAAGGAAGGTTTTAGGTTGGAGTAAATATCACAAAAACAAAGAGGAAAACCAATGACAGCCAACAGCAGTGTGGGGGGAGGGGAAAAGAATGAAGACAAGCAGAGATTCAGTGATGAGGCCTTTGGGGTTTGATGTCAAAGCGCTGCACGCCCACACCTCGCCGGCCACTCTTTTATTTGAGCTTCAGCTCCACAGTCAGCCAGAGGAAAGCAGCACGGGCTTTCAACCCCCCCACCATCAGATCAATCAACATTTATCTGCTGTAATGATTTCAGTAGTCCCTCTGTGTTTTCATGTTTCTCTACTACAATATAACTCCAAACCCAACTCAGAGACAAAACTCCTCATCTACATAAAGTTTATTTTATATGTCTGGTGTTTCATCTTTCTTCTCAGAGAACTGTGGGCCATGAGACACGACTGAGGGAAACAATGAGCTCAGTTATAATTTAATAAGGAACTCAGGGAATTAAAAGTTGTTGTTCACAACTGAAGACGTTTCATTCATATTTACTTTCAACTTTTAGGATTTTTAGTTCTTGCATTTATGTGCAATCACTTCTTCATTGAGAGGGCAGAAATATCTCTTTGTGCAACATTATTTGAAGACTTGCTGTGATTGTAACACTTACTTGAAAAATTAAACCCCATGTGTAGAACTGAATGTGAACGGTGCAGTGTTGTATAAAGTACCACAACGTGATACTTGAGTAAAAGTACAAGTATCTTACCAAAAAAATGACTTTGGTAAAAGTTAAAGTCTCCTTTAGGAATATTACTTGAATAAAAATATTAAAGTATCTGATATTTTT
>NW_013952939.1:57974-63036 GCF_001266775.1 Austrofundulus limnaeus
TATATATATATATATATACACATACATACATATATAGAAAGTTGGGTAAGTGCAAAGGATTTTTGTTACAATGCACTCTAGTTTTCCATCGGTCACCTCGATCCTTCCCTGATGATGCCAGCAAGATTTCATATATTGTGGGGTTACTCAGAGACAGAGCACTTAAATGGGCTGAGACTTTGATTACTGAGAGAACTCTTTCCTATTACTCCTATGATGAATTTTTGGAACTATTTAAACAGACCTTTAGCCCTAGAGTTAATGAGGAATATGTTGCAAAGAAACTCTGGAACTTGAAACAGAGGAACAAATCTGATGCCGAGCTGGCAATTGACTTTCGAACCCTTGCTGCTGAATCAGGTTGGAATGAACCAGCTCTTAAAGGAACCTTCCAACATGCCTTAAATGACAAACTAAAAGATGAATTAGCTTGTCGAGATTTTCCTGACTCTCTTGATGACCTCATTAATCTGGCCATCAAGATTGACTTGAAAGTTCGAGAGAGATCCAGAGATAAAAATTCATCTTCCCTGAGCACCCTTGGTAGAAGACCATGCAGCTTTCCGGTCCCAATCCCCCCGGACTGACCAGAAGAAAGACAGTGGTGTATGAGTTCTGGAAGCTGTCTTTACTGTGGTTCCCCCAATCACTTTATCTCTTCTTGTCCTGTTTGCCCAAAAGCCCAAGCCCGTCAGTAAATCTGGAGGTGCTGGCGGGCAGAACCACAATTTGTAATAACCTCCGACTAAACATCCCTTCTTCTATCGTTGTTAATAATCAGACCCATTCTCAGCTTTCTTTGGTGGACTCTGGTTCAGAACAAAATGTAATCCATCCAGATCTTATTAAATTACTCAACATTTCTGTCCTGCCTTTGCCTTCACCCATTCAGGTTGCTGCATTGGATGGTAGCTCCATAGCCCCCATAACTCATCAGACCAGCCCAGTCACTCTCATAGTTTCAGGAAACCAGCATGAGGTCATTCAGTTTCTAGTGTTTCCTATGAAAGGTACCCCCATAGTTCTAGGATTTCCCTGGCTACAAAAACATAACCCTCAGCTTAACTAGTCCAAGGCTCGTGTTGACTCATGGAGTCCATTCTGTCTCAGTAATTGTCTTCAACCTGCAGTTCCTCCTCAGTCTCTTGAAACTCCTCCAGTTCCTTACTTCTCTGATCTCTCCAACATCCCTGATGATTACCATGACCTCCACCAGGTTTTTAGTAAAGAGCTTGCTCTTTCTCTTCCTCCCCATCGACCTTATGATTGTGGCATCTATCTGCTTCCTGGGGCTCCATTACCATCCGGGCGATTATTTAATATCTCAAGACAAGAAAGAGAAACATTAGAGAAATACATCAGTGATTCCCTGAAAGCTGGTATCATTCGCCCTTCCTCTTCTTCCCTTGGGGCAGGGTTTTTTTGTCGAGAAAAAGGACAAAACTCTGCGGCCCTGCATAGACTATTGTGGCCTAAACCAAATTACAGTGAAAAACAAGTATTCACTCCCACTTATCACTTCTGCTTTCGAACCTATTCAAAAGGCAACCATCTTCTCTAAACTTGACCTCTGCAATGCCTATCACCTTGTCCGAATAAGAAAAGGTGATGAATGGAAAACTGCATTCAAGACTCACATTGGCCATTTTAAATATTTGGTTATGCCTTTTGGACTTTGTAATGCCCCTGCAGTCTTTCAAAATCTGGTAAATGACATCCTCAGAGACTTCCTAAACAGTTTTTTGTTCCTGGTTTGTACCTGGATGACATTCTCATTTTTTCCAACAATCTCAAGGATCACAAAGATCACGTTTGAAGAGTCCTCCAGAGGCTTTTGGAAAACCGTTTATTTGTCAAAACTGAAAAGTGTCAGTTCCATGCCAAATCCATAACATTTCAGGGCAATGTGTTTGAGGGTGGACAGGTGAAGACTGACCCTGCCAAGGTCCTAGCTGTCGAGGAATGGCCCATCCCAGACTCCAGGAAGCAACTTCAGCGCTTTCTGYGGTTTGCCAATTTCTATAGACGTTTTATTAGAAACTACAGCCTTATTGCCGCTCCTCTTACCACTCTGACATCTACTAAGAGACCTTTTCTATGGAGTCCGGAAGCCAACCAAGCTTTCACTGAGCTCAAGAAAAGATTTGCTGATTCCCCTGTTCTCATTCAACCAGACCCATCAGAACAATTCACTCTTGAAGTAGATGCCTCAGACACTGGTGTGGGGCAGTCTTATCTCAAAGATCGCCCGCTGATAATGAACTTCACCCATGTGCCTTTTTTCTAAGAAATACACTCCACCCGAGAGGAACTACAGCAGTGGTGACAGAGAGCTCCTGGCCATTAAACTATGTCTTGAGGAATGGAGGCATTGGCTTGAAGGTACTGAGCTGCCAGTCATCATTTGGACTGACCACAAGAACCTTTCCTATTTACAAATGGCTAAACGCCTAAATCCCTGTCAATTTCACTGGTCCCTCTTCTTCTCCCACTTTAACCTTGCTATAACCTATAGTCCTGGCACCAAAAACATCAAACCAGATGCTCTCTCCAGGCAATACACCCCAATAACTCCATTGATGCCTCAGTCACCATTTGCCTCCATCCTGTACTATCAGGCCCCTGACCTGAGATTTGGAGAGGTACATCCAGCAGGCACTGTCTTTAAATCCAGACCCCGGTGGTGGACCACCCAACCGTCAATTTGTCCCAGCCTCAGTTCGTTCTAGGACCATTCAATGGGCACATTCATCAAGGTTTTCTGGTCATCCAGGAGTTAGCCGCACCATTGGTTTGCTCCGCAGATGCTTTTGGTGGCCCTCACTCAATAAAGATGTGGCTGAATACGTTTCAGCTTGTTCTATCTGTGCCAGGAACAAAAGCTCCCATGAACCTCCCTCTGGTCTTTTACAGCCCCTCTCAGTTCCCAGCCATCCTTGGTCTCACATTGCCCTCAATTTTGTTACTGATCTGCCCAATTAAGAAAAAGAATGTCATACTCATCATTATTGATCGATTTTCTAAGGCTTGTCACCTCATTGCTCTTTCCAAACTCCCCACATCTTCTCAAACAACCAAGCTTCTCTTTAATCATGTGTTCAGGCTCCATGGCATCCCTACTGAGATTGTCTCTGACCAAGGACCTCAATATATTTCACAAGTCTGGAGAAACTTCTGTTCCTCCTTGGGGGCCAATCCTCAATTATCATCTGGTTTCCATCCTCAAACCAATGGGCAATGTGATGCCTGAATCAGGAACTGGAAAACACCCTTTGCTGTATCTGTGCCTCTAATCCAACTTCCTGGAGCGTCCACCTTCCTTGGGTAGAATACGCCCACAACTCACACATCTCATCTGCATCAGGCTTATCTCCTTTTGAAGCATCCCTGGGCTACCAGCCATCTCTCTTGCCCACAACCCTCCCCGACTCCATCATCCCATCTGTCAGTTCACACCTCCAAGCCTGCCATAGGATCTGGAATCAAATCAAAGCAGCACTACAACGCACCTCCGCCCAAAACAAGAAACTAGCTACCAGAAATGTATCCCTGAACCTCTATACTCCCCTGGACAAAAAGTTAGGTTGTCATCTAAGAGTTTCCCCACTAAAGGGCTCCTGTAAGAAACTCTCTCCTATATTTCTAGGCCCTTATCTCATTGATGCAGTTATCAGCCCCTCTACCATTCGTCTCAAACTCCCTCCCCACCTCCGTGTTCATCCTGTTTTTTCATGTCTCCCAGATCAAACCTTTTCTTTCTAGGCCTTTGTGCCCTCCTTCCGAACCCCCACTGCCCGCCTGGGTCATTGATGGTCACCCTGCCTACACCGTGCACCGTATTGTGGATGTTCGGCCCCGCGGGTGAGGTCGACAATATTTAGTGGATTGGGAAGGCTATGGCCCAGAGGACGGTTCTTGTGTTCCCCGGTCTTTCATCTTAGACCCCAATCTTATTTCTGATTTTGAACAGTCATCCGCTTCATCTTCAGGTCGTCCGCCAGGTGGCGTCTGTTGAGAGGGGGTATTCTGTTAGGTCTGCAGAACTGTGTGTGTGTATGGGTGTTTCCTACCTTCCTCAGAGAGCAGTGACCTGATTGGAGCCAGGTGGTGTTCAGTGCTGCTCCTGATCCAAGGGCTTCCTCCTCACAGGATCGTTACCATTTCCCTCAGTTCAAATAAATCATTTAAACCTGCTTTTGTGTCCGTAGTTGTTGCCTGCTTAAGAGTCTTGAGTTTTCACCATGACAATAACATGTTCTGACCAGGCTAACAAACTAATAACTTATTCATGCAGTGCCAAAATCAAAGTTGGTTGATGTTAGGTGAAAATAATGTCATAGTCCTTGTAAAACATGATGTTATTTTTATTTACATTATGTGGTTAATTACAGAGAATTGTTTAGTTAGTCATGAGTCTAAGACATTTAGAATTTATGTAGGATTTCAGCCTGGGACACTTCCTGCTAGATATATAAATATTAATATTTAGATTTATTTTTCCCTTTTTAAATCAATTGACACACAGGAATTTCACAAACTGCAGGATAATTAGTAGAACTGCTGCAGGTAAAGAACTGTGTGAAACATTAAGGCCTTAGCTGTTGTTGAGTCCAATGGAAACTTCCTAGAAGTTACTTTTTTATTTGGTTTTAACCACAGAGAAAATAGGAAACTGAAACTAGGCTCCGCCCACATGTTCTATACAAATATTAGCGGATGACATCACAGTTTTCAGTAAATTAAGAGCTGCCAGTTATTTTCTTTGAAGTTAGGAAGAATATCAGAACCACTTAAGTGTTAATCAAATCTATGTGTGTGTATGCGTGGACTCATATTCCGCACATTGTGGGACAGGTTTTTTTTGGCATACACATCTCCTTGTGAAACTTATGGGGACCTGAGTCTAGTCCCCATAGGAGAATTGCCGTTGGTGGGTCAGGGGTTAAGTTTAGGACCAAGGTGTGAATTGAGTTTAGGTTAGTTTAGGGTCAGGTAGGTACCTGTGAGGTTAGTTTAGGGTCAGGTAGGTACCTGTGAGGTTAGTTTAGGGTCAGGTAGGTAC
>NW_013952939.1:66149-68207 GCF_001266775.1 Austrofundulus limnaeus
ATGGAGGACAACAGGTTAGCTTGTTTGTAGCGCTGAGCTAATACATATAAGGCAATATAGCGTCTGCGCTAGTGCAAAGGCTACCAAATACATTTTACTTCCTCCACTGGCAGAAATTTTTGACTTAATTTGAGTCAAATTTTCAAACTAACAAGACAAATAATCTTACAGATTCTGAAAACAAGATGATTATTCTTACACAATCAGTTCTTGTTTAGTAAATCAGTCTCAAAACAAGATCAAAAAGACTTTTTGGCTGATATGAGGTTTTAAAACTTGGTTAGGTGGACAGTTTTTGCAGTGAATCTTCTTCTTTAGAGGTAATATGTTGCTCTCCCAACTGTGCCTAATTTTCTATTTATTATTAAAATTATTTAATTACTGTTTGATTAAAATATATCTATGAATATCACCTCCTGAGTATCTCTTTATTTGAGAACATTGGTTTTAGACTGGTCTGGTTGTCCTTATTCAGAATTGCTACATTTTAATTTTTATTAATTTATTTATTTTAAACAAAATATAAATTAATGTTTTTAACTCTTAATTGTTAAAAAATCAATGTTTGTTTTTATATTTATGAGATTATATTCCTAAATAGGTATGGGAAATGAAAATGGAAAAATCTGGGTACTCAAGAGGATAAAAGTGGGAGAGGGGGTGGCATGGCCCCCCTGGACCCCCATGCTGGTGCCCCTGATCCCAGAAGGGAGTGAACAATTTTTGTAGGCACCGTTAAGTCCTTAACAACAGAACTAACTAAAGAAATTACACATAAACAGACCTGTCAATACGTGCTGTAGTGGAACATGTGCACATTGAATAGGTCAAAGAACACTGACTGTAAATTCATTTAAATGTTTGTGTAAAACAGCTCCATATACACAACTGTCTAATGACAGGACAAAAACCTCTTTTAAGTCATTATAGCTGTTACAAGACATTATCATTAATAATTTCTGATATCAGTGCAGAAGTCAAATGTCAATGGTGGAGCCCGGCTCGGTCTAATGACTGAGACGAGGGATGACTTTAATGTCTGGAAACCAATTAACTGTGACCTGTTGGTCTTTGGCAGCTCCCAGGTGAACCTGCAGACATGAAGCACGTGATGATTGTGGCTGACACAAACAGGACCATGGCTCCATGTCAAACCAGATAAATCGTGGCTGACTTTCAAGTCTGAAGAAGAGAAACCAACAGAGATAATGAGTTAAATAGATAAATGAAGAAAATAATTATTTTTGTTTTACAATTTGTTAGTATTAATTATTGGTTGTTTCTTGCTTCAGATGTGTCAAAATACATTTTAGAATTTATTTTAATTAGTAAATGCTGATTCAGCATCCACACTGTTGTTTTTCTTATTTATTTAACCTTCAGGAAGTCCCACTGAGATTAAAAACCTCTTTTTCAACAGAGACTTTTCCTGTTTATTGTCTTTATTATGTGAAACTACTTTAGAGAATGATGTGTCTTTGTAATCTGAAAATGTTTGTCTCAATCAGGAATAGTTTTCAACAACTTGAAGTATTTGTGACTTTTATATTTTTTGAACTCCATCCCTCCATCCGTAATCTGTACCCAGTTTTACCCTTTCAGGGTCACTGGTGCCCATACCCAGCAGCAGAGTTGTAAAGTTACTAAGTACAAATACTTTGTTACTGTACTTAAGTAGAATTTTTGGGTATCTGTACTTTACTTGAGTAATTATTTTTCAGAGTACTTTTTACTTTTACTCATTACATTTTTACACAGTTATCTGTACTTTCTACTCAGTACATTTCTTAAAAAGAAGTAGAAAGTCGTTACTCCTGTTTTATTCCAAGTTGTTATTACTTAAAAACACTCTCCTGATAAACTGTCTCCTATAGAGTGAATTTAATTGTGTTTGGATGAGAAGTATAAATATATACCATTCTGACACACTATTAGCTTGTACACAACCCATCACAGCTGCACGCTGTTAGAAAATATGTTTTTTTGGAGAAGTCACCCATCCATCCATCCATCCATCCATCCATCCATCCATCCATCCATCCATCCATCCATCCATCC
>NW_013952939.1:69325-70357 GCF_001266775.1 Austrofundulus limnaeus
AAGTAATATTTTTAGAGAAGACTTTAACTTTTACCAAAGTATTTTTATGATAAGATACTTGTATTTTTACTCAAGTATCACTTTGAGGTACTTTATACAACACTGCCCAGCAGTCACAGTGTGAGGGGTGGGGTACACCCTGGACAGGTCACAGATCACAGACACACACCGAGACAAACAACCATTCACTGTCTCACTCACACCTAGGGACAACTTATAGTTTCCAGTTAACCTAACAGTCATGTTTCTGGTCTGTGGGAGGAAGCTGGAGTACCCAGAGAAAACCCACGCATGCATGGAGAGAACATGCAAACTCTAACCAGAAAGGGCCCTGAGCTGGGATTCAGTCCATCAACCTTCTTGCTGAGAGGCAAAAGAACTGAGCCATTCTAGTTTTTGAACTGTTAAACTTTATTTACAAAACATTTTTCTATAATATGTAAGGTTGTGGTGAGGATGGACCCAGGATGCAGACAGGCACAAGGCATTCGATAAATAAAGTATATTTAAAAAATCGCTGACGTTGTGGCAGAACTACAAAAACAGACACAAGAGAGCTTATAGTGAGACCAAACAATGATCCAACAATGAAGTGAAGATGAGAAACAGGTTAAATACACAGAGGGAGGACGGGAGAGTGGCAACACCTGAGCTGGAGACTGATTACAGGTGACTAACAGGTGAGGTTGACAAGGAGGACAGGAAAACTTAGAGTGAAAGCTAACTGAGGGCAAATGATCCCCCGTCCAGCTGTTGGGGCAGCTGTGGCAGAGTGATTAGGGGAGTCATCCTGGAACCGGAAGAAGGTTGCCGGTTCGATCCCCCGTCCAGCTGTCCCAGTTGTCATGTCCTTGAGCAAGACACTTCAGCCCTAATGCCTCTGATGTGTCCCATCAGTGTATGACTGTGATTGGCACTGATTAGTCTCCATAGATGATTGTACATGTTATCTCTGTAGAGAGCTAACAGAGTGCTGTGTGAATGGATAAATGAGGACACAGATTGTAGTGAAGAGCTTTGAGTGTCCTGGAT
>NW_013952939.1:72130-73528 GCF_001266775.1 Austrofundulus limnaeus
TACCAGGTGTTGCTGACCACACCCACTGCTGTAAAGATCGCTGAACGAGCGTCCTGGATCCATCTCAGCCATTGTAAGCTACAAATAGTGCTTGACGGAGGGGGCGGAGCTGAGGGGAAGCCGGGCTACAAAGGGGGCCAGAAACCATAGGACTGGCCGTCTCAACGCCCGTGAAGAAAACAGCCGATCCCAGCTCATTAGGCCTCAGCCGACAAGTGGGTTTGTAGCTTAATCAGTAATACTGGCCCCTGCAGAGGGACCGGCCTATCTATGTAATGAGATGAGAACAGGACTGATCATTATTTTTTTATCATTCCAATATTTCCATCATTTTATATTTGATATTTTTTATCATTTCACATTTTAACTTTTATACAATGTTTCATGATGATTGTGGTCACTGTGTTGCTGGGGTTCTCATCTTGTGTTTTCTTATTTTGTTAGGAGTATTTACCTACTATATGCTGTGATTAACATCTTTTATTTACAGGAATGTCTTGTGACCAGATKAATGTTTTTATAGTTGCATGGGCCATTACTATTGCCCTGTACATCTTGGTAATAATCGTCTGGTACATATTCTAAAGATTGGTTTGTTGGTATCTCGTGAGTAAAGGCCTTATTCATTTTACTGTCTAGAGTTTGTCCACGTCATTTTGCCCCTTCCTACAACATTTAACTAGATGGAAACCACAGAAGTGCCTAGGTGGGAAAGACCATCTACTCCAGTTGCAGCAGTTGAAGACCCGATATCGGTTGAAACCCGAGACATTCATGACTCAGTTTCCTCACATGCCTATTAATCGTCCCCTTATAGCTGCGATAATCCCGATTACTCCAAACAAGGATAAATTACATCCATTTCAATGTGCAGCATTTGGGAAACGCAACAGAATTAGGCTTTAAAGCTATCCACGAGCAGCTAGCCGCTACATCTTTGATGGCTTTTCAGAACAGGATTGCGCTGGATATGTTGTTGGCTGAAAGAGGAGGTGTTTGCTCCCTTTTTGGAGAGCAGTGTTGCACCTTCATACCCAACAACACCGCTCCTGACGGAAGCTTGACCAGGGCCTTGGATGGTCTGAGGACCCTGAACAAAAAGATGAAAGAGCAAGCAGGCGTTGACACCACTATGTGGGACTCATGGATGAGCATGTTTGGGTAAATATAGAACACTGATTTCATCAATTATGATCTCAGTGGCTGTGTATGCAGCATTCCTCACCTTGTGTGGATGTTGTTTTGTCCCTTGCATTCGTGGTTTGGTTAATCGGGTCATTACCGCAGCTATTCAACCAGTCCAAGACCAAGTTTATGCTCTCCTCCCCATGACAGATGAACCACATGCAGACACAGACACAGCATTTGATCCTCAGTGGTAAAGTAACTCCTTTCGTT
>NW_013952939.1:76279-77838 GCF_001266775.1 Austrofundulus limnaeus
CTTTTAAACTGTTTGTGTATTTAATTTAGTTATGCTAGTTATGATAATTTAGTTATAGTGCACATATAATACAAATTAAACCAAGATTTATAATAATTATCATTTTGATCCATACATTGGTAATGTCTGACTGGGCCTCCTGTCACTTTATGTTCAACAAACTGGGCCCCGAGGTCAAAAAGGTTAAGAAGCCCTGGTTTATGAGCAGTAAAAGATGTCTTCAAAATTTTAAGTATAAAATTGGTCTACATTATTCATAAATAATATCATTGAAAAACAACAACCAGGAGAAAGCGTACAGCAGGGCTATTCAACTAAACTGCTCCGGGAGCCACAGGTCCTGCAGACTAACAGCTCAGGGGCCGAACATCCAGCAGTTAAAGTGGTTTTCTTTTACAGTACCGTTTTACCATGTAATTACATGGTATTTACATGGCAATAAGATGGTTATAACTTGTAATTACACATTGGTACCATGTAATTCATGGTAATTACATGCAATTAAAATGTTATTACAATGTAATTACATGGTAATAACATTTTTAATCACAGACAAAAGGACACAGAAAAGCAGAAAGAGACATAAAAAGAGGAGACTAAATACAACACAAAGCAATTTCAAAAGATTTGAAAGATTTGAAAATATCTTAGTGCATTTCAGTGACATTTTTGTAAAATAATGAAGTGTAATAATTTGAAGACTATAAGAAATATTACATGTTATAGGTCTAAGCCGTTATGTCCCAATTAAGCCAAACATTTTGATGATATAATGGCTGAAATAGCTGATAATATGCAGAAGCTGTTAAAAGTTAAATAAAAAAATGAAAGTATAAACAGGAAAACAATAGTGTAAACAATGACTCAGCATTTACACCATTAGATTTAAAGCTATTTTTCTCATCTCTAACAACTGAAGAGGTGTTTGGAAAAGTAAAAATCTAAAATAAAAATATTTCCTGTAACTGCTGTCTGACCGGCCTGTTTGGCTGTGAGACCAACGTTTCTTTCCAGTTTGTGTTTTTTTTTTTTTTAGAGAAAGAAGACAGATAAAGAAAGAACACAGCAAAGACATTAGCCAAATAGCCTCATTAAAGCCAGTTAATCTTCACCTGTTGACTTCGTACTTGTGGGGCACTCCATTCATCTTCCAGCACCTCCCAGGAGCTGGTCAGGTGTCAGACAGGCTAACAAATGGCTCCAGCTAATCGCTATTTAATTTACTACTCGCAGTCACAAAGAGACACGAGGGCTATTCAGAGTCCAGCTAAACATCTAATGTTGTCTGGTGTTTGTTGTAAACACAGTGGAAGTTCAGCCATTAGTCAGTCTTCACATTAATCACAATGTGTGCTGTGCTAAGTTTCTGTCTGCAGAAACCATTTTCCAGCATAAAAGCAACATTTAATGTCAACCGTCAGCCGTGTGTCTTCACTTGTCTTCATGTTCCCCCAACAACACCAGGACCTGTGCACCATGTGGGTCAGACTGAGCCAGGTCAAACACATCAGTGTGTGTGTGTGTGTGTGTGTGTGTGTGTGTGTGTGTGTGTGTGTGTG
>NW_013952939.1:77848-79373 GCF_001266775.1 Austrofundulus limnaeus
TGTGTGTGTGTGTGTGTGTGTGTGTGTGTGTGTAGATGGTGCTTTAATGACATCCACTGGGTTCAGAGCTTTACATGAGGCAGATTTGTCTGGTACAGATCAGAATGACGGTTCAGTGCTGGTAAAAATTATAATTTAAAGTAATATTTTAGATCTATCAAGCTGTTCTGTGAAACTTAATTACTAAAGAAATCAGAACATTAGCTCAATGCTAAAAGGAGCAAAATGTCAAAAACAGTAAAATGATTACGTATCTGCTTCCAGCTACTGTTTTACTTCGGGCAGCACGATGGCTCAGTGGTTAGCACTGACGCCTCACAGCAAGAAGGTCCTGGGTTCGATCCCTGGTTCAGACCTGGGGTCTTTCTGTGTGGAGTTTGCATGTTCTTTTCATGCTTGTGTGGGTTTTCTCTGGGTACTCTGGTTTCCACCACAACACAAAAACATGTGCAACAGGTTGTCTTCAGGCCCAGGCCTCCCTTTAAAAAACATCTGACATCTCAATGGGATTTACCTGGTTAAAGAACAGAGAATATAAAACAAATTTACTGGTTTCAGCCTGTGATCTGCATGTTTTAACTTTAACTCTGTTTTATCTTCTTCAGCTAATTTTGGCTGTTGTTCATGCTGCAGTTTTATTTTTAATGTGTTGTAGAGTTAAAACTTAATTCAAATGAGCAATAACAATTACTCTTCATGGTGGAGTACACGTCTGTGTGTGTGTGTGTGTGTGTGTGTCTATTCCCTACTATATGGGAACTATTTTTTGCATATACCACTATATATGGGGACAAACTGGTACTTATGGGGAGCCTAAGCCTAGTCTCCATGGGGGGAGAGGTTTAAAACTAAGGTTTAAGTTTAGGTTCAGGGGTCAAGGTTAGGCTGTAGAAATTACTGTCAATGGTAAATGGTACTGAACTTATAGAGCACTTTTCAAGTCCCTCCGGACCCCAAAGCGCTTTACACTAACAGACATTCACCCATTCACAATCTGATGATGGCAGTAAGCTACACTGTAGCCGCAGCTGCCCTGTGACGCACTGACAGAGGCGGGGCTGCCATGCACCGGCACCACCGGACTCTCTGACCACCATCAGTAGGCAAGGTGGGTGAAGTGTCTTGCCCAAGGACACAACGACTGAGACCGCTGGAAGGGAGATCGAACCAGCGACCTTCTGGTTCCAGGACGACTCCCCTAACCACTCCGCCACAGCCGCCCCATGAATGGAGGTCAATAAATAATCCTAATAAGGATAGAAAAACAAACTTGTGTGTTTGTTCCTGTATTGAATTTCATGTCAGATTTTGCTATTTTTTATTTTATGAATTTAAATAACATAGCTGCATAATTATGACTTTGTCAGAGATTCTTTAAACACACACACAAACATACCTACTATGTCTCTCTATCCTTGTGGGGACTTTCCTTTGATTTCCATTCATTTCTTTGAAATTTTATAGCCTAACCCTGACCATTTACCCTAAACTAACCTCACAGGTACCTACCTGACCCTAAACTAAC
>NW_013952939.1:80368-89560 GCF_001266775.1 Austrofundulus limnaeus
GTGTGTGTGTGTGTGTGTGTGTGTGTGTGTGTGTGTGTGTGTGTGTGTGTTGCGGGGGGTTGTCTGGAAGATAAATGACCTCAGAGTCACGTGAACAGTTGGCAGTCGTTAACAAAAAACCCAGAGAAGAGAAACAAATGTTTTACTTTTATGTCTCCTTCATACATTCAAATACCTCCGACTGAAAGAAACAAGAAATCCAGTTTTTCAGGTGTAAACAAACACTGTCACTGTGAACGTGCTTCACAGTGACACAACACTGCAGAGATTACACATCAGAAGGGTTGAAGAAGGAAAACATTGAGTAGGAAGGAGGACGGAGCTTGACCTGACCGTTGATTAGCTGAAGTGTTGCCAACTGTCCTAAAGTAAGGCATCATCCTGTCTTTGAAACAAAAAAGACATGTTCCTTATTAAGCTGACGAGGAAAGCATTTTGTTCATTATTTTTATTATTATTATATATTTTTATTCTAGAATTGCGCTGCTCAAGGTGGCAGCATGCTGGAGTAGCTCTGAGACAACCTGAGCTTCCTACAGTGTCTTCTGTAGACCCACTGGAAGACGGACTGGAGATGTTTCCTGCTCAGAACCATCAGTATCTATAACAACTCTTTAAAGAAACCAGGATAATATGAGTTACAACAATTTTTAATTTCCGTTTGGGATTAATAAAGAATTATTGATTAAATTGAATGAAACTCGAAAACTGAGTGATTCTTGTTTTGTTTTTTTTACATTTCTAAAAATGTTTAATTGTTACATTTCCCTTGATGACATCACTTTTAGTGGACACATAAAATCATCTAGACAAAACATGCACACACATGCACACACACTCACACTCTGTCCAGGTTTCATTATTAGTTTGTCAAAGTTGACTATAGCCAACTTAAACAGTGTTGACTAAAACTGCATCCAGTGATTGTTGTAAGATTCAGCAGACAGACAGGGCTGACTCCAACAGTTTTTATCAACAAACCTGTCATCACTCTCAGCTACTATCACACCCTAAAATCTGTACATGTCTCTGAGTTTTGGTATTTTTTGTGTTTGCTGGGGTCTCTTGTTTTTGTAAACAATCTGGAACTGGACTGATTATAGATTTACATCCAGTGATTATTTTCTAAACGTTTCAGTATGATTTGTCCAGTAGTTCATAAAATAACATGCCAGAGAACACCAAGGCTATTTAAAGACTTAAACACTGAACAAGTTAATAACTGTGTGATTACTGCTCCCAGTTTGTTTCATCTGCTGCCTCCCCCTTCCTCTTGTTCTCCTGAAATTAACTGTAATTCTATCACCATGTTATTGCTGATATAGTATCTTCTCAACAAGACCCTCAAAAGAGCAGAGTGAGCTAACGGGGGAACATAATTGGTTAATTGGCCCAGCTAGTGAGGGATCAGAGAAATCATGTTACTTTTTTATTTCAGCTGAGGTTTTCAAAGCTCAAGCACTGACTTACATGTAGAGCAGCTGTGGCTCAGGAAGAAAAACAGACGTTTGGAGGGTCGGTGAACAACTGAAGACGGCTGTTCAATCTGTGACAACAGATGAACAAATCCTGTTTTACACCTGCATATCTCCCACTACCTTTCATGTTTCAGCTTTAAACTAAGATCCCTTTATGTTGAAAAACAACAGCACTATAATGTTTTTTGTCAAAGTTTGACAATATGTTTATTTGTGATTTTATTCAGCACTGGGAGATGTGTAAGATTTCCAAACATGTGTTGAGGATGACTCTACTACTGCCACACCAAATTCCAGCTCAGTATCTATAAAACTGACCGTGTTTTGTGTTTGTTAATCAGCTTTGGCGGCCATATTCACTTGGATTAACTCCAAACATTTATCAGTTGTAGATATACGTATAACCAGTGATTACTTTCTGAGCGTTTTATTAAAGTGGGGGTATTGTGTATTTTCCAGGCACGTACAGATAGGTCCAGATCTATTTAGACAGAGACATATTTTTCCTGATTGTGGTTCTGTGCGTTACCACCCTGAATTTAGAACCAAACATTTCAGATGCAGTTGAAGTTCAGACTCTCATCTTTAATTCAGTGGGTTGAACAAAATGACCACAAAAAAATATGAATAACTAGAAGCACTGGGAGAGTGCAAACCTCCGCCAAGACCAGTTTCCTCCATCCTGTAAGAGTTAATGCACAAAAGCAGAGATGGAAACACATTTACTGAATAAGTTCTGACGTAGTGAACATTTAAGCAGCAGTATGATGGGATTTCTTCTCTGTGG
Source organism: Austrofundulus limnaeus (assembly GCF_001266775.1). Taxonomy (NCBI): domain Eukaryota; kingdom Metazoa; phylum Chordata; class Actinopteri; order Cyprinodontiformes; family Rivulidae; genus Austrofundulus; species Austrofundulus limnaeus. The sequence goes on from NW_013952939.1 coordinate 82,634, forward strand.
AGTCCAATGTGAAAAACAAAAGTCAGACTGGTCACCTGACGTTATTCATGGTCAAACTGGTGTGGGATTAAGCTCCTAAGTTTCCATCAGTCACATTTCACCATGTAAAACGTCTGTTTTATCTCCTTGTATGAGTTTATAATGGTTTGACTCTCTTTATAAAGGGCTTCCTGGCTCCCCCCGTCTCCAAACTTTGAGGCCCGGCAGCTCTCTGTTTACAAGCCTAGTAGAGACAAACTGTTTTCATTGGTTGTTTCAGAAATGTGGTGTGTTTGAGGAAATGGGAAAAATAGGTTTCATGGTGCAGTCACGCACTTCCTGGTCACAAAACATTCTCTAAATGTGCATCAAATGTGTAAAAATGTGCACATTATGGCAAAAATTATGCCAATCTCAGAGGATTAAAAGAAAAAAAATCCTGTATCCGCATCGTGATCTGGAACATCACCAAAATGTAATGGTGTGTTCCTTTGGCCAGTTCCCACATGTGGTAAAAATGTCATGACAATCAGTCCACAAGTTTTTGAGTAATGTTGTCCACAGACAGAACGACAGACAGACGGACATATGCGAATGAATACATTATCTCCTTGGCGGAGGTAACTAAATCATTTTTAAAACTAGTCCTGTCATTTCAGCAGCTCAAAAGTAATTGGACAAATGAAATAATTGTAAATAAAGTGTTCATTTCTAATACTTCTCTTCAGCACATCTTCACAACAATGCTTCACACTATTTACAACCTTTTGTAGGAGTGTTGTTTTATTGTTTATTTTATTTGTTTTATTTATTACAAAAATATGTTTTCACCATAGCAAGAATAGAAGCTCTAACAAGACGTTTGGTAGTATATCTCCCAGACATAGTTGGTGTTTTTTCCAGGGGATTCTGATGTTATCAGTCCATGAAATAGACGTTATTATCAGTCCCATACAATGGCTTCAGAGGGTCCCTACTGTGCCTTCTAGGCTTCAGACTGTCCCGACAGTGCCCCCTATTGGGTTAATATATCAATGACAATGAATGTGTAAATGACCAAAAGATATTGTAATAAATGTTTTTGTGTTGGACTCGAGCCCTGGTCTGCCACTCTTTGGTCTGACACTCTACCCATCGCCCTACTGAGAGGCCACAATATATGGTCATCAGAGGTTAATGCTAACCATGTCATCTGCTCTAAGGTTAACCTTGGTGGCTTAAGCCTCATATTAACCAGATTTTTTATGCCGCATATTAACCAGATAGTAGTTTTATGCCTCATATTAACCAGCTGACAATCAGAAGCCATTCTATGGGACGGGGAACCTGCTAAATGGCACAGGTGGGACATTCTGAAGCCATTCTAGGGGACTGATAACGCCTAATAACATCCATTTCATGGATGATAACATCCAAAGCAAGTGTTTTTTCCTGAGCTCCCTCTGCCTCATTGATGACAGCTGAGTGAGTTCTGCTGATTAGCCCTGATCCTTTATAAGGCTCACTCCACGTTTGGTCCACGCTGATGCACCATCACAACTTGGTAGATGTGCAAGTCTCACAGAATTATTGTAAACAAAGTTCTTGCATTTAATCCTGCCTCTGCTCTTGTCCAGGACCAGGTTTTATTGTTGTTACAAAACACTCTTGAAGAGGATTATCACCACATTCACCATCTGCACTGTTGGGAAGTATTAAGAGAAGTCACACTCACCTTGCCACCTACCTGTGTTGGGTCACAGGTCACTCTGCTGAATATTTGGAGTTTCTGGACTGAGTCTCGCCCTGTCATGTTGGATGGTTCCTGCAAAGACCTGTAAGAGAAAATTACAAACTTCATTATTACATCTAAAAGCAAATCTCTCTGGAACATTGGACTTACCTCTCGCTCTGCTTCCCCTCACAGCCCTGGGTCCAGGAAGAGACTGCACCTGTAAAATAAAGATCGCTTACCTTTTCATTCAATTGTCTCAGTGTGAGCTTTCTTGGTTCCGCTTGTCAGGTGACAATTCTGATCTTGTGTCAATGCTATCATACATATACATTAATGTTCAGCTACCTTTTGTGAAGAAACAATAAATACAGATTATAACTGTTTGTAATTAAACCATGAATATCCACCATTTTTAAGATAGGGTTTGCTAGTCTCATCAAGTAGGGGACTCTGCAGAACGTGTTGTCCTGTGGGCGGAGACGGCCCTACTCGTGATTGGTGGAGGTCTTGATGTGGGCGGAGATGGCCCAAGACGTGATTGGTCGGATTGACGGTGGGGTTTGAGGCTAGAGGCAGCGGGGAGCAATGGCGGCGAGTAGCTTGGTTGAGTCGGGCAAGAAGTAATGTTTTTTGTAGATTAATTTTAGTCATAACTTGAGAAAGGAAAGTGCTAGATGCACGAAATTTGAACGTCGTACATGTGAAAGGATGTGTAATAATATGGCTTGGTCCAAGCATCCCTAACCAGCCTGTAAAAAATATTGATTTTTAGTGATCTTTTTACAGGCTGGTTAGGGATGTTTTGACCGAGCCATATTGTTACACATCCTTTCACATGTACGACATTCAAATTTCGTGCATCAAGCACTTTCCTTTCTCTAGTTATTGTTATAGTTTTAGGTCTAGTTTTAGTTTTGTTTTTGTTTTTATCTCATGTCGTGTTTTTAGCAGCTCTTTTCCCCAGCCTTGTCACAGCCCTGCTCCCCCTCCCTTCACAGATCCTCAGGTAATCAGCTCATGCAACTCACCTGTGTCCCTCTGTATTTAAGCCAGCAGTTTCCCTCAGCACTCTGCCAGTTTATCATCAGCCAGTCCATGATTCACCAGCATTCTTGTCCCATGTCCTGTTCAGATCTCAGCTCCTCGACCCCCTTCTCGTCCCTTGGATTACCGCCTCTTGCCTCAGCCCGTGTCGGATACCTTCTGCCATCTGCTCTTCTGGTAATGACCCTGGTTCTGTTTCTCGGACTCCTGCCCCTCGTCTCTCCCTGGCTCGGCACCACGACACCTCAGACCTCCTGGTTCTCGACCCCTGCCTGCCTCCCGGATTCAAGAGTTAAGTTAGCTCCTCTTAACCTGTCGTATTCTCTGATCCCTCTGTGTATGACCCTCGTCTGTCCCTGGACCCCGGACCCGTTTCTTGGACCCGCAACGCTCCCAAGGATTGTCGGTGACATCATCGTGTTTCTCTGGAACCAAACTGACACAGTGGGTGTTTCCACATGGAGGCTCCCAGTTGACACCAGGTTAGTGGCTAAAAATACTAGTATTTTGTCCCAGAGTCTTACAGCCACTAACCTGTTTTTTCTGTGTCCAGAAAACCAGACCCACGCACCTGGGTTGTTCCAGCTCCACACCAGCAATTTTAATAAAATTTGTAAACCTTTATCTGTTTTTGAGTTTTTATCAGAGCTCAAACTCAGATCCGTAACAGGTATGACTAAAATTAATCTTTAAAAACATGTTGCTTCCTGCCTAACTTGATCAAGCTACTCCCCGCACCATCAGTCCGACCAATCACGTCTCGGGCCATCTCCGCCCACATCGAAACCTCTGCCAATCACGAGCAGGAACGTCTCCGCCCACAGGACAAAACTTACTGTAGAGACCCCTTACTCAGTCTGGTGGAGCTTTTAGGGGGAGGCGCGGGGAAGGAGGCTCCTAAGGAGGGCTCTGTGAGGTGATAGGTCCAGGGAGGAGCTTTGTACCAGCAAGTGTTTAGGCAGCTCCACATAACTACTACAGAAAATTCAAGGATTTCTCTAACGAGTCAAAGCAACAGTATCTTTTTAGGGGGGGAATGCATGATATAAAGCTCCAAAAAGTCAATTTTGCGTAATATCCCCCTGGAATTTAAACCAATTAGATATTTTACTGACAGATAAACAAGGTGACTTCAAAAGGTAACGTCTTGTGCTGAGTAGCACCTCGACAATGGGCCATGATAACAACACTTTTTAGCTCAATGACTGTGAAATTTCCCTTCCCACATAGTAAAATAGGTCACCTCGAGATCTGAACTATCCTTTTAATTTCTGTTAAGAACCCAAACCTGAATCCTGATTTTGGTTCATGAAATGTAGCCAGTCTCTCAGTTAAAAAGCTTGATTCTCAGCATTAGTCCACTGTTCTCAGCCATCCATCAGCATCATAACACAGCTGCTTCTGCTCTTCAGCATAAATCAATTAGTCCCAGTTGATAAAATGACAAATCAAATCCAGAGCCATAGTTGTTATAGTTAAAGAATATGAATGAAAGAAATAAAGCAGACATTATTAAAGCTGATTGCATTCAAAATTTTGCAATCGATCACATTTGTAAACAAAGTAAGATGCAGCCTAAGATGTGGACTGATGAGGAGGAGCTGCTGTGCTGAGAAATAACAACCTCTATATCTCCATATTTTCTGTCTGCTGTGAGGATGAACAGTTTCTAAATGTGATTGTAAAGAAACAATTTCACTGATGTGTTAATAACATATTTGTCATGAAATCAGATGAACGGTTTATTTCAGTGTAAGTATTTCTCCATATTTCTTTCACACATTCAGTAACCTGCTGGTGTAATGCTTCAGCTCAGCACATAGACTGGATCTTCATGCTGACTAGAAATAATATGTGACAATATTTATTTTACATTTTTTACACATCACTTCCCGGTAAAAGTTTCATTTTCACAATAAATAAATAAATAAATAAATTGGGTTCCATGTTAACAATTAAAAATATAAAGGCCTAGGATTCTTTAAAAGGTTGTATATCACCTCAGTTTGTCACTTTATTATTACTTATTATTAATTTATTATTTCTGTTTGGAGCACCTTCAAATGAAAGCCTAAACAGTAGCAAAGTACACTTTATGTCTGTTACAATGATGACATCAAACATTGAAAATATTGACTGAGTTAGATTAGCTGCTGACTCAAAAGGACTATCAGTTCTGCACGTTTAATTAGAATATCTTCAGTGGTTCATGAAATATAACAGACAGACACACAAACACACAGACAGGTAAAAACATGATCACTCGCTGTTTGTCATTCAGTGGCTGGTGATAAAAATTAAAACGAGTTGAAGGGAGAGCCACGCATGAAAATGAAATTCAGTAAAAACAATAGTTGTCATTCAGAGAACAGATATGTGAAAAAGTTTTACAACATTTAAGGTTATCAGGAATAAAAATGTGCAGGCCTCACACGTTTTACAGGTCAGTCTTCATTTGAAAACAGGAGCTCAGTGGAGTAAACAAAATGCATATTTAGTTTTCGCCTACAGATTATGTTGGCTGGAGACCTTAGCCAAACTAAATGTCATCATCAGAATACACAACACACAGCATGCATCGATGCAACCACACAAACAACCACACACAGAATGGTGGGTGGGAAAGGAAATCCCCTCTGCATAGGTGTTAGCTCCAGTTATGAGTAAATGTCTGACATTAAACTTAAGGGTTCAGTAGCATCTGGTCTGATCTTGGGATTTTCTTTCATCATTACCAGACAAACTGTAGAAAGATGCTCATTGGTTGAGTGAACAAAAGCAAAATTCCCTTTCATAGTCAACATTTAATAACGACCGTCTCATTACAAATGAACACATATTTTAATTCGTGTATGCTGGAAACAAATCTAAAGGTCAGGTCCAACTGGTAAATTAGCTTATATCACCTGCTGTGCCACCAAAGAAGAAAGGCAATGGTGTTTTTACCTGTGTGTTAGCAAAATATCTCATGAACAACAGGCTGAATTTTAATAAAACTCTCAGGTAGTAATCATTTAATTTATTTACAACTGATTAATGTTTGGACTCAACCTTGCAAAGATGGTTACTACAACAAAGCAAACATAAACATGGCTATAACTTAGTCAGTTTTACAAATACTGAGCTAAAATTTAGTGTGGTAGTAGTTGAGCTTTACACCCAACTAACACTATGAGGGCTGAGGATTGCAAGATGTTTTTGTTTCAAATTATATATATATGGGAGAACAGGTGCCCTGGGTCATGAGGCCACAGACCTCAGCTCAGAGCAAGGATCATCTTCATGAAGACATCACGAGGAGACGCTACCCCTAACAGAAAAACTAAAAACCACACAAGGAAAGATGAGGGGAAAAAACACATATTATATCAACATTGTGACACACTGTGGTGTTTATAAAAAAAAACTCTGTATAGAGCACATTTATTAGCCAGAGGAGTAAAGCCTGAAACATACTCGCTCCGACGTCGACAGGTTGACACACAGTCACGTGGTTGTTCGGCAGTCGTTTTCGCACAGACCTTTCATAGTCCCTACGACACCCCCGTGCTGAATTCGGGAAACCGCCCCTCCCTGAAACATACATCACTGCATGGAGTTCCTCCGCAACAGCAGATAATGCCGAAAAAAAGTCCGATTTGTCACTCACCTGACGTATTTATCCACATCTGTCCTGGTTAAAGCTCCACAGTTTTTATCAGTCAGATTCCTCCGAGCACAACGTCTGTTTTATCTCCATTCATGAGTTTTTCATGGAATGACCATCTTTATAAAACTCTACTCCCTGGTGTCGGCTCTAGGAGCGAGTCAGGGTTTTTTCCCCTCTTTTTTTACCAAGTGCAGCAGCGATTTCAGCACAAACAAACAAGCCATAAGTTTGTCACGTTTTGACTATCTTATAAAACTCTGCTTTCTAGTCTGGGAGCTTTTTACGAGATGAGGCGGAGGAGGACGGGCGCGTTGTTCTATTTTTGTACAAGAGTAGGAAATGTGCGTTTCTTCACATCAGCTTAATAAATATTTTTCTAAGTTCTACAAAAGTCATAAGTTTCTGTGTTTACAGTCATTTATTAAAGACGCGTAAAGGTGGAAATATCTCTCAGCCTCATGCGCAGCTGAAAATAACGGCACACACGCGCACACACCAACACACACACACACACACACACACACACACACACACACACACA
>NW_013952939.1:89592-93733 GCF_001266775.1 Austrofundulus limnaeus
CCAACACACACACACACACACACACACACACACACACACACACACCTTTGCGAGTGGCAAACACACTTTTACACCCCACTGCTTATATAGATAATTTTGTCACTTTCCATTTAATGTATAATTTTCCTGCATCTAAAAATCATTTCTGATCCCACAGAGGACAATCTGAGGAGAATCTCACACTCTGGACACATTTATATCTGTTTAACATGTTTAAATGGAGGCGTGTCAGGGGAGGAGTCTCAGTTCCGCCTTCATGAAGGAAAGGTGTGCAACCTGCGTACGCACGGTTTTATACATCTGAATATTTTGGTGCGGAGCACTTTTCTAAATTTGTCCGTACGTCAAGTTTTAGTGTGAAAGCTGTGCACTCCTTTATGAATGAGGCCACTGGAGACCACCAAGCCAATCTGTAGAATCTGGTGATCGGAATCCAGAGGTCCCACCCTTGACATGTCCTCCCATGGAAAAAGAAACTTTGTTCCAAAAAAATTATTAAGAGACCAGCTAACCAAATCCATAAAAATAAAAACATCCAAAATTTCTGGTTTTGGATGAAAAATGTAGAGAAGGCTCCAAGCAGCAAAGCAGGGAAGATAAGGAAGGGCAGGAGAGAAGGGAGAAGCGTCTTACTCTTCCTCCTCCGAGAGTGGAACAAAAAAGATTATGAGATTAAAATCATAATATTGTGAGAATAAAGTCGTAATATGACGAGAAAAAAGCCATGAGCCTCATGAGCCTTATTTATTGAGATAGAGATTTTTGATTTTTCTTAACTTTTTTACCAAAATCATCAATATTAAAACAATAAAAGGCTTGAACTACTTCAGTTGGTGTGCAATGTATCTAAAACATAAAGTTTAATGTTTATCAGTACATTACAGAAAATAATGAACTTTATCACAATATGCTAATTTTTTTAAAGGACCTGTGTGTCACCTTTAGTTGTTATTAAAATGCTGTTTTTATGTTTAAATAGAAAATAAACTTTTCTTCTCATCACTTCCTCTTCTAAACGCCATGAAATTGGCCTCTGTCTCTTTAAGAACCACCTTCTGCTCAGCTTCTGCTTCTGTCCCGCCCATTTCAGCGCGGGGGGAGCCATGATGCAGTTCACTTGGCATCTGAAAATACATTTCCTCAAAGGTATTTTGAATCTGAAAAGAGCTTCAATGAGTGAGAAGGAGCTCAGCAGACAGTTTCACTTTCACTTTCAGTTTCACTCGTTTGTTCTGTTACTGCCGAGAGCCTGCAGGAGTCATGGGTGTGGTGTGTGGGGTAGGGGGTGGGGAGGTGTGCTCCGTGATGAGGAAGCTCCGCTTGGAGACACGTCCCAGAGGTGTTCCTGGTCCCCACCTGTCGTTTTGCTCCTCAGCATGGCTTCCTAAAAACACTGCAGGATTTCTCAAACATGATGAATGAGTCAGAGCAAGGCTTTGGACATGTTTTTATGAGAGTATAACATTACGACATGATATAAAACTCGAAAAAGTAGATTTTACATCATATTGCCTCTTCAAAACATCCTTACAGTTATACACCTCCAATTTGTTGACATTTACAACAAACTACAGTGAAAAATACTTTGATCAACAGTGATGGAATATCCCTGTAACTGTAAACAACAACACAAGTGGAAGTACATATAAAACCGACTTCTGCTCTGAATTATGGGTAGTGGCGTAAAGTCAGGAATACATAGCACCTTTCTATCCAGCCAGGATACTCGGAGTGCTTCACACTTCAATGTGTGCACATTGCACTCTACGTCTCTCTACAAAGCTAACCCAGACAGATCATTCTGTGGAGACTAATCAGTTCTTTAATCACATTCATAAACTGATGGGAGACACATCAGTGTCTTGCTCAAGGACACTTTGACATGTGACTGAACATTGGTGGAATCAAACTGCCAACTTTCTCATAGGAGGACAACTCCACTAACCACTCACCCACAGCCGCCCCACAAAGCTCTCAACAACCAAGCTCCATCATATATTAAACATCTTATTGTTCCATCCTTTCCTAACAGAGCACTTCACTGTCAGACTGCAGGTTTACTTGTGGTTCCTGGAGTTTCTAAAAGTAGAATGGGAGGCAGAGCTTTCAGTTATCAAGCTCCTCTCTTGTAGAACCAACTTCCAGGTTTTCCAGTTCTCTCAAACCTAGCTGGTCGAGGCAGATGGCCAGTCATCCTGAGCCTGGTTCTGGCTCTGGTTCTTGGTTATTCTGAAGGCTTCTTCCTGTTAAAACAGTTTTTTTCTTTTCACTGTTGCCAATGTGCTGCTCAGGATGGGAGACTTTGATGAAGTGATTCATTGTAATCTGCTGGCTTCCTTTATTAATTGTTTTTGTACAGAGACCTGAGATGACATTTCTTGTAACTTGGTGCTTTATAAATAAACGGACTGAATCAAAATTTCCTGTGACTGAAGCCGAGAGTTACCTAAAACCTATACTTTGATCATGGTATTTTTTAAAGGTTTGACCAAAACAACCACAGCTCTGTCATTTCTTAGTGTAAGATGATTTTAGTCTAAAACTCTGATGGCCAGTGGTAATATTTTTTAAAGAAATGCTGTTTGTTCCTGTTTGTTTTTGTTTTACACCAGAGGCGATTTTCTCTAAGACTGCAAGGGACGCTCAGCTTCCCCTAAAATGAAAAAAAATTATAATAATAAAATATATAATGTTGTGTGTAACATGTCATTGACTAAATATGCGCTATAATGAGCTCAACTTTTGTTCAGAATCAGCTTCTTATCACTGGTAACGACGTGGCTTTCCTCATTTCACTCAGTCCTGCAGCTTCACAGTTTTAAACAGTCGGACGCTGAGCTTCCACGGAGCTCATTAGTGATGCAAAGACTGCAGCTAAACAAGACGAGTCATTGGATAAATGCTGGCTTTGTCCCGCCCATCAGACGCTGAGCGTCTCTGGGGGTCTGTGGAGCCGGGGGCTGGCCCGGACGCTCATTGTCTGCATGATGATTGGATGATCTGTCAGAGGCTAAATCCCTTTTTGATTGACAGCGAAATGAGCGAATCAGAGATCTTTTTGATGTAAACATGCATGGGAGCAGTTTTTAGTTTAGTTTCTGTTCTGAGTTGAAGCGGAGACTTTATTAATCCTTTTAGCAACATTTTATTTGTTAAAAATGACTAACAACAAATCGAACTTCTATTTCTGGTGTTGTTTCTGGAGCTGCTTGTGTTTGGAGACGGACATCTATCAGTCTTTCTGACGTCTGTCCAGCGGGGGCTGCTGAGCCCCTTCAGTGGACACACTTCACAGCCTCACACCAGTAACAAGCTGCACATAATGTCAGACAGTCTGAATGCTGTGGAGCAGATTTTGGTGAAGTCATTATAGTCTTGTTTACAGAGAAACAGAGTTAAACAGCAGGGCTGATCAACTCCTCAGTTTAATTTGGTACAAAAGGTGGGGAAAAGTAAGATAAAAAAACCTTTGATTGATCCCACAGTGGGGAAATAACAGGTGTTTTCAGCTGTCCTGGTGTAACAGAGCTGGCTGCTGTAAAACACTATAGAATAATCTGGAAAATGATTATAAAACCATTGGATCAATTAATTCCTTTAAAAAAATCATCAAAGCAAATCTGTTAAAGAAATATGAAATTGTTTAATTTGTATTTGTATGAGTCACTGTTTGAGCAGTTGAATTTTTTAGGTTTGTTTTCTTATTTGGTTTATTGTTTGAAATTAAAATTTTTGTAAATAGGAGCAGGTGTCATTAGATATGTTTTCTTCTGCTGCCTTTCATTTTATTTGTATTGTTTTGTTGTATGTAATGTTTTGTTTTTTAAAATGAAATGAATAAATACTATAAACTAATTTTCCACTGAGATTCCTCTTGTTGAAAGACCAGCACTGTTTCACCCCCCCCCCCCCCCCCCCCACCCCTCTGTCTGTCCTGCAGTTTACTTGATATGAATGTTGACCACTGACCCCCAGGACAGCGTTTAAACCTTCAACACACATGACACAAAGCTAACAAAAAAGTCTAAAAAGTTCACTTTTAATGACTGCTGTAGCAGTAAATGTAATATAGTCCTACCAAAATCCTGCTAACACACACACACACACACACACACACACACACACACACACACACACACAC
>NW_013952939.1:95898-98330 GCF_001266775.1 Austrofundulus limnaeus
GTGGAGGAAGTGAATGAAGCCAGTCTGTGTTGATAAGACTTCAAATTAAAATAAATTAGTCTGACAAAGCAGCAGCTCTCATTTACAGTCGTCTCGTTCAGCTTTGTATATTTCTCCTCTCAGTAGGGTTGTTTACAGCACACAAGATTTCCAGTTAGCTTCTTAGCTTAGCCTCCGTCACAGCAACAACACACACATGCTTCAGCAGAGGCCACACCTCCTCCAGGAAATCACTTCTCTATGCATCAAGTCCAGACCCTTGTACGAAGCAAAGTGAAGGACAGGGTCTGGTTTTTACCAGGCTAACTTTAGCAGCAAAAACTCTAAAGTCATTTTCTGTAACTCAGAAAGTTTTCCTGTAATGTTAGCTTGTTTCTCTGCACAGCTGCAGCACACCAGCTACCTTAAAGTGCCTGAGACATGCATAGCCTTCAAATACAAAAAGTCAAAGAAAACATCTTTATATTTAAGAAAGTAGGAACAATAACCACAATTTTACCCATTTTGTCCCTTAATTGGCATATTTTCTTTTGTAATTGACTCAGCCAAAGCGAAACAGGAAGTGACATCAAAGGGGAACTTTTTAACAAAGAAAACTCTGGTTTTGTTTATTGAAACAATACTACTTGAAATCTGACCCTTCATCATCTCTCTCCAGTGACATGCAGTCACTGGAGGCAGGGGATCATGGAAATTAAAAAGAAAAAACTGTATTAAACACATAACTGTCATATTTATATAATGCTTTGTACTATAAACACATTTCCGATTACCATATTTATTCAAGTATAATGCGTAAAATTTAATCCGTAAAAACATCCATAAAGTTGGGGGGTAGTATTATACTCAGATAAATATTTTTACTCATGTATTTTAACTGAAATATCGGCAAAATTATTGAATCCAGAAATGAGACCGCATTGTAAAAATCAGTTGAAACGAGCTCACCTCTGACACTCCTCTGTGCTTCAGAGTGAGATAATAACAGATCCAGGCAGGAGACATGGTGTGAAAAAAGTGGGGAGCAGTCCTGCAGCTCAGTAATGATAACAAACTAATGACATTAGTGTGTGACTGAGCTGCTCCTGGAACAACAACAAACACATGTTCATCTGTAATGGCTGCCGTCTACCAGTGTTCTGAAAAAGTTTGTATCCCTGAAAAACATTTCCCCACCAGAGGGGGCGCTCAGGAGTAGGAAGTAATCTGCTTTTCCTCCACAAGATGGTCCAAATCTCATGTGAAGTCTCTGACTTTTGTGTTGGCGCCTCCTGGTGGACAATGTGCAAAATGCCAGAATTCATTTGTTGCTCAACATCATGGTTTGCTGATATATAGTTGATGTCAAAATACCTTTTAGTACATATGTTGTTAAAGTAAAACAAACAGTCCAAAGATAATTATATATAAAGACTGCAAAGGCTGAAAAATCTTGAAGTCTGTATGAAATTGGAGGTAGTTTAAGGATTCAATTTTTTATGCTTTTTAAGCTAAAAAAAAGGGGGGGGTCGTATTATACATGAGATCGTATTATGCACAAATACACACAGTAACTTAAACACTTTTAAATATTTTTCTTGTTCAAAATCGCAGCATTTCCTCTTATCCTGTTAAAATACAAGACGAGACGGACTAAGAGGAAATATCAAGCTCCACCTCCAGATTGCGCAATCGTTTCAACCCACTCTGTCTACACTTGGATTGCACAATCCATCCTGCATGTTATGTAGTGAGAGCAGAAAATGTCCATTTTGTGTGTCTTGAATGAGTGGGTGAGAGGATGAGGGTGGGATTGTGTTTGTGTATGCTTGTATTTTTGTCAGGCTGAGACTTGGGTGGCCCCTTCTTCAGGATCATTTGAGGGCCCACTGCTTCCCCTGCTGCGCTGCCCTCTGGTGGGTTGTACCTTTGCCCGCTGGCGCTCTGGTAGCTCTCGTTGTCCGGGGCTGGGTGCCTGGGCGTGTAACGGCTCGGTCCGGTGGCTGCCCGATGGGAATTGGGTCCCTTTGGCCCTGTCGGGCCTTGGCCTGGGGGCGGGCTGGAAGCCCGGGCCTCTGTGTCCATGCCTGGATCTGCTCTGGCGCGGTGGGTCTGTGAGCTCGTCGCTGCTGACGACAGGGGGTTACTGGATGTGGTCGCTGGTGGGGCTCTCCCTGTTCTCTCCTGTGGTCCCCTTTGGGGGTTGGGTGGGTGGCCCTCCCGGCACGGGTGTCTCTGAGGCTCCGCTCTTGGGGTCCCCGGCGCTGGTCTCCCTTATGTCGGCTTCGGGCTTTACGGGTCGGGTCTGTGGTTCCCCCACAGTCACTTTGAAACATTTCGTTGGAGAGATCTTGTATATACATACATGCTCACAACCGCACACAAACAGGAGTTTATATCCTGGGTTTTCCATTCGGGCACTGACTGAATGGTATGTGCATATATATATATAT
>NW_013952939.1:98937-101150 GCF_001266775.1 Austrofundulus limnaeus
CATACATACATACATACATACATACATACATACATAGAGAGAGAGAGCAGCGCAGCAGTCACCTCTCTCCACCCGAGGCTGAAGGTCAACAGACGATCATGCTAAGCTTGCTAACTGTTCCACCCTCTGACTGCTGCAGGGGCGTGTCTTAGAGAGAGGCTTTTATACCAGAACACAGCCGCTGTGACGAAACCGTGGAGAAGACACGTCACCGTGGAGAGCCGTTAACCAATATGTAAATTAGCCTGCAGTACCACTGCTCTACCCATATGAGCAGCAAAAACATGTTTTTAGACCAAATATTATAGATTTGGACAAATACACACAAAAACATCAAAATTATACAGAAACAGTACGATATAACATTTTAGACACATTCTAGACAGTTTATCAGCTAAAAAAAGTTAATTTTGGGGTAAGTTACTCTTTAAGCTTTAATGAGGGTACATGCTGCATGAGAGAAAGGGTGTGAGCAGCGTGTGCACGGCTCTGATTGGCTAGTTCTGACCAGGAGCGGTGTATTTCTGCAAATGGCAGTAGGACCACTGGGAGGAGCCAGAGAAACTTCATTTTTATTTCTCATATTCTACCGTCAGGACTCAGGAGATGGTGATAGTTTTAATATGTAAAAAATATTGTTTATAAAAGTTGCCTACTACAAATTAAACAGTCTCTTACATGGTTGTTGAGGAAATTTTGCCCACTCTTGTTTTGCTTCAGTTCACTGAGCTCTTCATCAAAAGCCCAACCAAAAATAGAGCCTTTTTTAAGCTTTTAAAGTAAGTGTGAAATACAGACCCGCTGTGTTTAAGCTGAAAGTAGTGCTGAATGAATCAGTCAACCTGATCTGAGCATCTTGTCAGTCCAAACATACATTCAACTCTTGGTGGGCTGATTGGGAAATGGGGGATGGGTAAACAACCCAGGTGAGCAGGGGCCTCATAGTGGGCCTATTACTCTCTTGGTGGGCTGATGCATCCGTTTATTCAGTCAGTCTATCAGTTATCCATGAAATAAATTACTGCTGCACTGTACCTTTAAACAATTACAATTCTGTAACCTAAAATTTGTGCATACACTATCCAACACCACTTCAGCAAAAGGAAAGTGATATGAACCAGTCTATGAACTCTGAATTAATGCCAAACTCAAAAACAGTTTTACAGATTTTATTATTAATGTGCACGGCTTTGGTGTGGTTCTGGATCAGGACATCAAACTGGACTGGAACTTCTGGACACAAAAAAACTATTAATAACAGAGTCAATGTGAACTTTGACTGAGAGAAGACAAAGCCACTGACCTGGTGTTCGTGTGGGTGTTCCATACACAAACACTGATTTGGGTAGAAAGGGTCCGAGAGTGTGATGTTGTCACCGTTCTGTATTGTTTGGTGTTTGAGTCCAACAGGCAAGAACTGGGTCCAGGGGTAAGCGAGGATCAAAACCAAAAGAATTACCAGGCTACGTGGAGCAGGCTTGAGTCGTGGGTTCGTAAACTGAGCAGGGATCGAGAGCCGTGTAATCCGATGAAGCGTCGCGCCGAGGAGGGTAAATCCAAGAGCCGAAAAACCAGGAAGTGAAGCAGGAGTCGTTACCAGGCAAGTAGATTACAGGAGGGATCTGATGAGGGCAAAGGCAGAGACCATGAAACCGAGGAGCATGAGCAGGATCAGGGAACCAGGACTAACGAGGAACAAGGTACAAGAATGCAGGAAGTTCATAGCAGAGCACATGAAAATGTAGCAGAGACTGAGAGTTGATGACAAAGTTTTATACTGGGAATAACAGGTGAGCTGCATGAAGATGATTGCATGAAAGTAGGGCTGTGGTGAAATGGTGATGGGAGGGGAAAAACACTGAGCAAAAACAGGCTGAGGCGGTGAACTAGGGTTGTTAAAAATACAGTACATGACTAGACTAAGAAAATAAAACAAAAGACTGAGGCTAAAGCTGTGGCATGAAATATAACAAGGTTAGGATAACAGGGCTGACAAGGTGGATTCATAACAGAAAGAGAAACTTGTCTCAGATATTCACACATGCTTAAAGTAAAATAGAAACATACACTGGTGTTATGTGCAAGACTGCTGACCTGTCCAAGACCATTGACCTGTCCTAGATTACTGACCTGTCCTGGACTGCTGACCTGTCCTAGACTGCTGACCTGTCCTAGACTGCTGACCTGTCCTAGACTGCTGACCTGTCCAAGAC
>NW_013952939.1:102607-105590 GCF_001266775.1 Austrofundulus limnaeus
GTCCTAGACCGCTGACCTGTCCAAGACCACTGACCTGTCCAAGACTGCTGACCTGTCCTAGACTGGTGACCTGTCTGCTGACCTGTCCTAGACTGCTGGCCTGTCCAAGACCACTGACCTGTCCAAGACTGCTGACCTGTTCTAGACTGGTGAGCTGTCCTAGACTGGTGATTTGTCCTTTATGGGTGATGTCTCCAAGACTGCTGACCTGTCCTAGACTGCTGACCTGTCCCAGACTGCTGACCTGTCCAAGACTGCTGACCTGTCCTCGACTGGTGGCCTGTCCTAGACTGGTGATTTGTCCTTCATGTGTGATGTCTCCAAGTCTGCTGACCTGTCCTAGACTGCTGACCTGTCCTAGACTGCTGACCTGTCCTAGACTGCTGACCTGCCCTAGACTGCTGACCTGTCCTGGACTGCTGACCTGTCCTAGACTGCTGACCTGTCCTAGACTGGTGGCCTGTCCTAGACTGGTGATTTGTCCTTTATGGGTGATGTCTCCAAGACTGCTGACCTGTCCAAGACTGCTGACCTGTACAAGACTGCTGACCTGTCCTAGACTGCTGACCTGTCCAAGACTGCTGACCTGTCCTAGACTGGTGATTTTTCCTTCATGGGTGATGTCTCCTAGACTGCTGACCTGTCCTAGACAGCTGACTTGTCCTAGACTGCTGACCTGTCCTAGACTGCTGACCTGTCCAAGACTGCTGACCTGTCCAAGACTGCTGACCTGTCCAAGACCACTAACCTGTCCCAGACTGCTGACTTGTCCTATGAGACAAAGAACAGGAGTAAGCAGGTAGAGGATGCGTGAAAGACTCGTTTATTTTTTCTCACTCATAAATAAATACAACACAGTAAGTTACACATTATTAAAATGTGTTTGTTGTTGTTTTCTTTTTTTCTATTTTTTTTTTTTTTGTTAATTTACTGACTTTTGACAGATAGAAATGTTGCTGTTCTTCATGAAGTAACTGTCTTTGGAAGCCTGATAGCATGAGTTTATAAGAAAACTGGCTTTTGGGGCAAATAAGCAGTTTTTTAGCATTTGTAAATCTTTTTCCTGCATGCCAAATCAAGGAAAACAAATCACCCTGCACCTGCAACTTATCATTAAGGAAAGACAATTATGCCATTTATTGGATTTCAGTGTCACCGGAGGATGGAATGGAAACCACAGCAGTGGCATTAAGCAGAACCTGATCCAGCTGTATTTACGCTCTTCAGCAGGTTTTAATTGGTGGGGAACAGGATAGAGGAGTGTGGCAAAAACATCATTATATGCTTAAACTACCACAACAGGGTATTGCTGAGATTTAATTACACTGGGCCATTGTTTAATCTGCCTCTCAATGCTTCAATTAAGCAAAAAAGGGAATGTGAGGGTTCAGGTTTCAGGCTCATTTGGGCAGGAGAGGAGAGCGTTTCCCCAGTGAAGTTCATATAACATCACACAGCGGAGATCAAATGGATTTGTCATCATTTGACTAATGATGGAAGAGAGAAATAAACCATATTAGAAAATCATCAAGAATCTCTGTCTCTGCTGATTGTCTTTGCGTGTGTTGCTTCTTCTGTGGAAAGGCCTGGGAGCTGATCCTGATGGATTCAGTCTCAGATTGAATGCAGCAGATGATCTGATCTGAGCTTTGGAGAGACAAACATAGAAAAACCTCTGCCTCGCTTCTCATTAGGAAGATCTGGAACATTTTCCATCATCATGGTTTTTTTGTTTTGTTTTGTTTGTTTTGTTGTTTGTCATTTAATTGCTTAGTTCCTGTCTTGTAAATTACAAAGTTCAGTATGCATGGAAATACTGTCTATAGATATAGCAGTAAATCAGGAAATATTTTCTCCTCAGTAATGTAGCACTTAAAGTCTCTGGAGTTAAATAGATTTTTCAAAATGTTTTTGTTCGCTTTAAATCGATTTACTGGTTTTATAATTATAAATCAGTTGAGAATGACTTCTCATACTTTAGGAGAACTTTGCAAAGTTTGTCTCTTTCTTCATCAGTTGTTAGGGCGTCGGCTTGGCTGACCACCTGTTCAATCTGTGAAGGAATTGAGGAGGGATCTTGTTCTGTAGGGAGTTCCAGCGGATCCCCCTCCACATCGTCCGGCCTGCTAACAGGTAGGACGCTGTAGGTTTGAGGCTCTGAGCTARCRTCRWGGTCGAGATCGATCCTGCTGACTGTGTCACGGTCGAAATCGGTGGCTGAGAAGATAGCTATGGCCTGTGTTGGTTTCGTGAACAAGACTGGCTCAGTGTGGTAATCTGGGATTAAATTCTCAGMAATTTCTCCCAGAACTGGAACGCTCAGTTCAAAGTCATGAAAATTGGTGCTGATTAACCATCCTAGTGGCGTGTTTTTAGGGATCACTATCTCTTCTGTGTTTGTGTTGCACACAGCGAGAGAAGCAGTCCTGGAGTCGAGGCTCCCTTGTGTTGTGGCCTCGAGGGAGAGTCCTAGGTTGAAGAACCTAGGAGATGGTTGAAAGAAAGCCTGTTTGTGGTCAATAGCTTGACTAGGATGTGGACCTGCACCACAATGTTTGTTACTTGAGGAGGGACTGTGGTCTGTTGGTTGTTAGCGACTTGGCAGACCTCAGGGATGGTCTGTCCCGCCTTTAGGTTAACCGTGTCTAGCACAGGAAGTTCTTTTGGGGTTGTTTTTAGGGACCACAGTACATTATTGATGGTGTCCACTTGGACATCCAGTCTCACCAAGATGTCAGAAACTATGTAGACCAAATGTGGAAGGTCTGGGACCACGAGGATCGGAAGGACCAGTTCTCATAGGTTCCAGATCAGTTTCAGGTTAATGACTCCTGTTGCAGTCAGAACCTGTTTGCTGTTAGGGTCTGTTGGGAAGCGAAAACATTTTTTCACCATTTAAGTGTTTTTCAGCTAAGCTTTCATAGAAGATCTGGCTAATTGCAGATTTATCTGTCCAGAGTGATAGGACAGCATCATCTGTGTG
>NW_013952939.1:106612-111439 GCF_001266775.1 Austrofundulus limnaeus
GTGTGTGTGTGTGTGTGTGTGTGTGTTTGTGCGGGGCGGGGGTGTCTGCCGTGGATAACAGAGCAGGTAGGAGGGGGAGAGGACGAGGAGAAGAGCAGTGAACTTATTTCTAATTTTATCTGACATTTAATTTTTATTGTTTTTATCGTCCTGCAGGCTCTGAGAGAAAATTAATTTGAAGCTGAGTATTTTTTTATAAAAATGTTTAAATTACTCTAAAGCAAAATGAGGGAAAATCTGTGTCAATTACAGACAATCTGGTAACGTGAGCAGCTGTCAGTCAGCACCTGTCATCCTCCAGACGCACGACGTCCAATCACTTTTGTTGGCATTGATCAGCTGACTGATTTAAATACATCTTAACATTCATGAGGTACTTTACATTGACTGTTTATGGTTGAATGTGGGCGTGTAGAGGGTAGAACCTGAGGAGGACCTCGTGCACAAACTCTGACGTGCAGCTGTGATTTATAATCCAGAGTGTAGCAGGGAGTCCCGCCTCCCTGCTACACTCTGCAAGAAGATGGCTGCCAGTTTTTTTTTATAACGCAGCTCAGCGTTGAACACCAGCTGCGCATATATGAAAGTTTTGTGGAATGAAAATTCACAGTAGTTAAACAGGGTTTAAACACAGCGTTTCAAAATCAAACCAGCAATAGTTTTCTGACCACGTCAGCAACAAACCAGCTTATTTTTCAAGCTTGCAGAGGTGAACGCGGGCGTGCCGTGGCTGAGAAGTTGAGCCTGCGCGCTCCCTATTTCCCTCTTGTGGTCCGGACAGCTAACAGCTCCGGAGTCAAAATCCTGCTAAAGTTTGCCTTAAAACATGCACCGAGTTCTCAATGTGGCTAACAACACTTTTTTACAGGTTACGGTCGAGCCCACGGCTGACCGGGACGGCGCTTAGCCGTCAATCTGGACAACTCGTTCGAGTTTTTCCGTCCAGGAGTAGCCTGGAGCTATCTCTCGTTAGCTTCCGTTTGCTACTGTCACTCCTCACATTGATTCATTCACAATGAAGGTAGTGTAACACTGATAAGTGGCCAACTTATTAAGATGTTAGCGGAGCGTGGTTGTATAAAAATACGTGTAATGTGGGGACACGCGTATAAACACTATAGAGAATATATACGTAGGTATTCGTCAAACTAAAAGTGACAGGTGCCACGCCCCCTTAGGGGCGGGACATCCATCATGTCCATATATGGTCAACTTCCGGTGACTTCCTTCCTCTTTTGATTGACCGTAANGGTTAGGGTTACTGGAAGTCAAGGGGAGGAGGGAGGGGGGTTACTTACGGTCAATCAAAAGAGGAAGGAAGTCACCGGAAGTTGACCATATATGGACATGACGGATGTCCCGCCCCTAAGGGGGCGTGGCACCTGTCACTTTTAGTTTGACGAATACCTACGTATATATTCTCTCACTATATATAAACCACTAGTAATTAATACACCTGTCAAGATGTCTCTGGTATAGGATCCTTAATAATAAATGTCATACAGACAAGCATGCATGCAAATAAATCATAAACTGACTTCCACAGCGCAGATTATGGATTTAAACATAGCTTTCAGCAATAATTGAGAGAGAAAAAGCGACTTGCTCTGGGTCTGACGTCACAACCTTGAACAGCCGTAAATAGTTTATTTTTCAATAATATTTAATGTTACTGACGTATTTAAAGCTTCAAAATGACAGAAGACGACAAAATCTGCAGTTTTTTTATTCTCTGAGCACCAATCAGCCACAAATAGTCTTATAATAACACTTTAACTTTTGCCAACATGAAGGAAAACAGTGGTTTTCCACAGTGCACAGAAGATAATATTTTAATGAGAAAAATATTACGAGTTACCATTAAAAATGGACCCGTACGGTGCCACCAATGTGTAGGGAAAGGTGCTTAAGGTGAATTAAGCTTCTCCCACATCTCTCATACACAAGGTCATGAGGAAAACTTTTACCAAGGTATTGCTCATTACTTGTTAATATCTTGACTGTGCGAAGTGAAAAGTGACACAATAAGTGAATGCTCAGACGAGTTCAAGTTGATTCATAAAGACTATGCAATTGTTTATTTACACAAATTGAACAGATCATAAGTTACACTTGATTGTGGTTATTCCTATAACAAGCGTCAGAGTTAAATGAGATAAAACCCACATCCGAATTTCAGTTCACATCAACTCAGATTACTTATATAGAACAGTAAAACGTMAGTTCTGATGTTAACAACCAAACAATTTTACTGGCACTTTTAGCTTAAGTTTTGGCAAATCAAAGGAATAAGAAAGAGGGGAAAAGTAATGTTGGTGTATCTACTACTTTTACTTTTACCAAAGTGTGTGACAACCGGAACTACATATCTTTTCTCGACTCAGGTCCACAACACAAGTTACTCCGAACACGTCAGCTTTTACCTGATGATGGCTTCTTAAGGCACCCTCAAAGTAGAAAAACTGGCTCGCCTCCGATCAGTCAGAGAACTGTTGTCGGCTCACTTACTGGTCATTGGCCAACAGGTGTTATTTTCAGGTAGCTTTGTGTTTGCTTCAGTCCAAGCCAGAAAAATTCAAGCCGTATCCGGTTCCTCCTTCAAATTAAAATCTCCCCTTTGGGAGGTATAAAACACACTTAGAGGCTTGGAGCCTCGAGTTGGAACCACAGACAGGCGTGCCGGGTCCCTGGCTGTGAAATCTTCCCTACTTAGCTCATGGGATCAGACTTTCAGCCAAAGCTGAGGTTTCTCCGGAGAGAATCACAGCTGTCTTCCTAGGTTGGAATCAGGAAGAAGAGTGTCTTGCTCAAAGCTGTCCGGGTTAGTAAAATAATGGACGAACTTTGGTTCTGCCCTCAGGCTTAGAGATGAGTCAGAGAAGAAAGATGAGACTTGCCAGGCCGGCGACATTCAAGGTTAAAATTCTGTGGTTCAACAACATCATGATAACCTATTTAGCTTGCTTCTGATAGACTCTATGAGAAATCAGTGCAAAACATTTATGATGATTAATTAACATTTCTGTTTATAATCAGTTCTGAACCATTTTGTTGGTCCAGATAAATGAAAGATTTTCTCAGGAAAAATCCACAATTATATTACTGTGTTCACAGTAAAATAATAACATTGATTTACATAAAAACACAATGAAAACATTGTAATCAGATTCTCTGTGATTTTTCATACCATTATAAATCTTTAGGGCACTATGTCGTTCCACTTTCCTGTGACAGCCATTATCATGATTTAACAAATGCATAAACATTCTTAGCTAAACAACAAATAAATCACGAACAGAAGAGATTGTTCTGTCCATTATCTGATTAAGAGAACTGAGGAGTTCTCTTCCACGGTTAGAATGACCTGTCATGGCCTAAATAGAGTTCAGTTTGTGACAGAGTTCCTGTCGTCTTATCAGGCCTGTCTGAGGCCTGCTTCGAGGCAGAAAATCTTGTTTCTTCACTCGAGGTGACCCCTACATAATTAAAAACTAACATGAATCAAAGACCCAACATTCCTTAAAGAAATGTACAATATAATCCATCCTTATCTATTGCTTGTTCCAGAGTCAGGTCACAGAGGCAGCAGCTTGAGTACGGAGGTCCAGACCTCTTTTCCCCCAGCCACCTCTTCCAGCTCTTCTGGGAGAATTCCAAGATGTTCAGTCTCTCCAGCGTGTTCTGGGTATTCCTCGGGGTCTCCTCCCAGTCTGACATGCCTGAAGCACCTCCCTATGGAGGTGTCAAGAAAGCATCCTTACCAGATGCCTGAACCACCTCAACTGGCTCCTCTTGATGTAGAGGAGCAGTGATGTGGAGTCTCTCCCAGACCATGTACTCATATTTGAAGGTGCTGATCCTCATCCCAGTCACTTCACTCTCGGCTGTGAAATGTTCCAATTAGAGCTGAAGATCATGATGGCATCAACAGGTTTACATCATCTGCAATTACCAGTAACGGAATCCTGAGGCCACCAAACTTGACTCCCGCCACCCTCAAGCTGCATCAAGAAATTCTGTCTGTAAATGTTGTGATGAGAAATGGTGATACAATTGATCACAATATTTTATTATGTAGACTTGAACTTGATATTAGGATTAGAAGAACAGCTCTAAAATGGTTTGAGTCTTATTTAACTGATAGATTTCAGTTTTTTAATGTCAATAATGAGTCTTCTTCTTACACCAGAGTTAGTCATGGAGTTCCTCAGGACATTTTGATCAGGACATGTCTTTTAACCCCTACATTATTTTTTATTTTTATTTACTGTTATTTTACCAGGCAAATCCCATTGAGATCTCAGATCTCTTTTTCAAGGGCGGCCTGGGCCTGAAGGCAACCTATTGTACATGTTTTTGTGTTAAAAAAAATTAAAAATGTTACAAGGACCACCTTCTTCCACCTGTGTAATATCACTAAAATTAGAAATATTTTGTCCAAAAATGATGCAGAAAAACTCATTCATGCATTTATCACATCTAGACTGGATTACTGTAATTCTTTATTATCTGGACATCCAAAACCTCTTTAAGAAGTCTTCAGTTAATCCAAAATGCTGCTGCTAGAGTTTTAATGAGAGTTGGAAGGAGAGATCATATTTCTCCAGTTTTAGCTTCTCTCCACTGGCTCCCTGTCAAATTCAGAATAGAATTTAAAATATTCCTCCTAACATACAAAGCTGTTAACAACCAAGCTCCATTGTTACGATTCTGTCTCTGTCTGTCTGCTCCTGACCCAGTTCTGCTCCCTGCTCTTTGCCTCTGCCCCTCCCGTCACAGAATACTCAATCAGTTCATTGATCTCACCTGTTCCTGCCAGTATAAAAC
>NW_013952939.1:111587-113848 GCF_001266775.1 Austrofundulus limnaeus
AACTTTTGGTTGACGCTTTAAATTTTTGGTTGACTGTCTAAGTTTTTGGTTGAACTCAAAAATATTTGAACTCAGAAATCACAAACTTGGGGGTTGGCACAGAGAGTAGAGAAGCTGAGTGTGTGATTGGAAGGTAGCCGGTTCAACTCCAGGTTGCGCTCTGTGTTTCGCGTGTTCACACGTGTGATGGATTAAATGCAGAGACTTTAAAGGGGACCTATTATGCAAAATTCACTTTTTAAAGTTTTTTTTACTCAACTTTGGGTATGTACTTCTTAAGAAAACAGTCCTAGGACCAAAAACATGCACCCAGGGGCATATTTACTGTAAGTAAATGTATTTTTAATGCATATTAATGACAAGTTTTACACTTCCTACATTTTGTGATGTCACAAGCCGTATGACAACCCACTGGAACCTGCGTTCAGCCCCTTACTTAGCAACCCCCAGGTGAGACTCCACCTCCATCATTATTTGATCAATCTGCTCACCCCAACCTCACAGATGTGAGTCAGATGAAATGACACAAGCATTCAGACTGCAGTTGCTTTGAAAAACATCAGGTATGAACCTGTTTTAGTATCATATAATGAAAAAACCTGAGTTGGATTTGAAAAGTCTGATTTTGGTTGCATTTGAACATAACATGTGATCATATTTTTTATTATAAATTAATATTATAAATCTAAAAGCTTCCACAAAATATATTATCAAAACACTTTGTGGCACATTTGACCTAACCACTGAAAACATGTATAAAATAAGAAAATTGAAACATAAAATGAATAAAAAACACATAGTGTTAATAAAATAAGTGGTAAATGCTTAGAAAAGTTTAATAATCACAGCTTTCTTTAGCCTTGTGTTTACTGAGGCCATCAGCAGCTGAAAAGTTTAAAGGAAAATATATCAAAAGGATTAACTGTCCTTTATTAAATCCTTTTTAATAAATCGTGTTAAAAAAGCAGCAAAAATAAATAGTGTGGATGTAACTGAAATGTTGGGGAAATAAGAAATATTGTCTGATGATTTGATGCATCAGTCATTAAGCCCCACCCCCTGCCAGAGCTGTCCTCTGTGTTGGAGAGGTTAGTTGACAACCGTACATATGGCCCCTCCTTCAGGTAGGGGGTCCACAGGAAGGCAAACCCACGTTGCTCATTCAGGCTGAGCCCACCCCATGGGTGGAGACTCAGCCACCAGGCCTGACTTCAGGGTGGGGCCCCAGAGACCCACATCCAGGCAAGGGACTCTGAGCTCCTTGATTGTTTCTGAGTGTTTTGAACCATTCTTTATCTGTCCTGTCACCCAGGACTAATCGGACTTGGGAGACCCTATCAGGGGCAATTTTTATTGTCGTCAACAGCAGAGCTCCTAGAATCCTTCAGGCACACAAACTCCTCCACCATGATAAGATTACAATTCAAAGGAGGATTTTTATTAAGAAAGTTATTCAAGTTCATCCAGTAAAAGTCAGTCTGACAGAAAAGTGTAGACAGGAGGATATGGTTATTTTAGCAGACTGTCTCAGTGTTTAAACATGTCAAGGTGCCAACATGAGCCATGATAAAATCTGTCTGTTTTTTTTATTATCTCGTTTTGTTTAATGAAGCTTATGTTATTTCTTGACATTTTTAAGTATCCTGTTTTAATCACATCGGGCTGGTTCTGGTTATTTTTGGTCAAAAATCTAAAAGAAAGAAAAGTTAATTGTGCAATGTCTATGAATGCCATGGGAATAAATAAAGAACTACATTTATGTGTGTTTTTTAATTAAAAAACTCTTCTCACATGTTTTACATAAAAGTAATTTAGTTTAAAAACTAAACTGCAGCTGTTCTGGTCTAAATTATTCACAGTCAGGTCTGAGGCATTCCTGTTGTCTTGTTGTGAGCAAATGTCTTGTTGGATCAATAAGCTTGGGTCATAAATTATCAGCAATCAATATCTGGTGGCTTTAGAACAGAGATTTTGAACATATAAATTACCAATAAAATGATTTTGTTCTCGTTTATATTCAGACTCACTTTTTTTGTGGCTGGAAACTGTGGGCAAAATTTTGGTCATATATAATTTGTACTTATAAATCAGACTTATATTTATAGATTAAGATTTGTAAATTTTGTATATGTAAATAGGATTATGTGTGTAGACTCTGGACTCTATTAGATTTGTATCTCTAAAAATAAGATTTGTATGTATAAAAATAAGATTTGTATCTGTAAAAAAAAGATTTGTATCTGTAAAAATAAGATTTGTAT
>NW_013952939.1:114911-116265 GCF_001266775.1 Austrofundulus limnaeus
AATAAGATTTGTATGTGTGGAAAATATTTGCAGATGTTAAAATCTTTTTGTTAAGGTTCGTTTAAAGACACAAAGCAAAAAAACTGTGTGTAAATCTTTCTTCTCACGTTCCAAGCTTGTGTGTGAGTTTCAGTTTACAAGAATGAATTTTGACTCTGTTTTTCTGCCTCCAGCTGATTGGTCAATGTCTTGTCAATCATAGATTTAACATCCAATCAGAGAACAGATGGGTTTGTGGAAGTACACTTTATAACTTGTGAAATGTTGTAAATAAGAAATAAGGAATAGAATAGAATAATAGAAATAAAGGAATAGGAATAGCAAAGGCGTGACGAACAAACAAGCTATTTGAATGGTGTGCAGTGTAAGCAGCCTTTGCAGAGTTACACAATTTCAGAGGTGCACGACCACACGCTGGGACACTGCGCAAGGCCAACGCGCAGGGGCGGGGTCAGCGTTACTGCTTCACTTTCAGCGCTCGCCTGGTGCGAGCGCTACTACACTCACTACACTCACTACACTCACTACACTCACTACACTCACTACACTCACTACACTCACTACTGTACTTCTAATCGCTATTTCAATCTTTCTAATTACTTCTCTCTTTGTTTTTCCCTCTTTCTCTATTTTCTCTTTACTTAAAAAAATCACTGATGATGAAGAAATTAAGAAACTAATATTAAGTTCTTTTTTCTACTGAAGTGATTTAAAAAAACCTAAAGTGCAAAAATAACTAAGAAAAGAAGGACTGTCATGGCAGCAAAACTTACAAAAGTCTTCTCAGGAGGACACAAGAACTCTAGGGAGCACGGAGGACAACCACACAGGCTGGGGACAGCAGCACGATTGGACACTAGACTGAGGACAAGATGACTAGACATCAAATGTAAAGGGAAACCATATGAGACAACAAGAAACACCTGGAGGAGACACAAGAGGAAACAGGTGAGCGTGGGCGGGGCTGGAGGCATGACAGCAGGGCAGAGACAAACAGGGCAACACAGAAAACTCTGGAAAACTAAGACAGAAAAGTGACAGGTTTTCAAGGTTTGTCAAATGTGAGTGACCAGTGAAGAACAGACAAGAGGTCGGATTTATAAAACTTGCGTACGCCACTTTTTACGCCAAGGTTGTGATTTATAAAATCCAAACTTGATGTGAAAATGTGCCTCACAGCTCTGACCCTCACAGCTCTGACCCATGCTACGCTCATTTTGGAGACGTGAAACTGCGACACAGATGGTGAAGTGAAGAATTAGAGCCACACTGTGTAATGATCACTGTCAGAGATTTAATTTACCTTCATCAGACTTACACTCACCGGCCACTTTATTAGGTACACCTGTCCAAC
>NW_013952939.1:119451-121510 GCF_001266775.1 Austrofundulus limnaeus
TATTTATTTAGTGGTTCATATAATTCTGCTTTTATTTCTTATTATGTCAGTTTTGGTCCTCCGTACTGCAGAAGCCTGACAATCATCTATTCCTTCATATCAGGTGTGTTTGAGCAGAGAGACAAGTAAAACATGCAGGGCTGCAGACCTCCAGGACCAGGACTGACCACCCTGCTCTAAGGGGCTGAGATGCTTTACCCAACATAAGTGATGCTTCAGCAAGAAACAGATCTTCAAAGCTGCCTTAAGTCAAGATGAGACTCATCAGACAGGAGCTGCTGCAGCTGAGACCAGTTAAAGCTGTAACCTCACAGGAGACTCAGGTAAACAATGCAGAACGTCACAAAAAGACAAAGACCATGACAATAGGTATAGAAACAGGTGACATCATCCACCATTAAACATATGAAAATGGAGAAATCTTTAAAAAATGATCTTTTTTTATTTCTTTACTTGGTTTGTGTGTAAATATGTACAAACTGTGCGTTAATATTTTAGAAGATTTTAATGGTGTTTGAAAACAAACTGGAGAAACTGTATTTTCTGCAAAAATGCAGTGTAAATACTCAGTGACTGTCCTGAAATTTGTCAAAAAGCAACATTTAGGCTCAACTAAAGGCATTTTGGAGGGTTTTCTGTCACAGTGTAGGTCTTTGGTCCCATCTATTTAATATAATTAAATAGGTGTGAATAACACAAGTCTTAGCAATCATCTGCAAGGGAACCTGGACCTTGTGAATCTTGTGGATGGATGCAGATGTCAAACATCACACAACCCTTGCAGTCATTTAGAAACTGAAACCAGTTTGTTTTTGTCCTTAGCATCACTCTCTGAACATAAATAACACTGTTCTCTCAGTTTTTTACATGATTTAGTTTTAGGGTTCTCTGACTTAGTGACTCAGCTTGTAGAGCTGTTGCCTCTCAGAAAAAAGGTTGCCAGATCGAATCCCCACCAGGGATTTTTCTGGGTAGAGTTTGAATGTTCTCTCAGTGCATGTGTGGGTTTTCTCCGGGAACTCCTCCCACAGACCAAAAACCTGACCGTTAGGTTAACTGGTAACTCTAAATTGTCCCTAGGTGTGAGAGAGGGAATAGTTGTTTGTCTCTGTGTCCCTGTGATGGACCTGAGACCTGTCCAGGGTTACAGTGACTGATGGATATGGGCACCAGTGACCCCCATGACCCTGAGAGGAGAAGTGGGTATGGAGGGGTGAATGTGTTGTGTTCATTTTGATGAGAGACCGGACAAACACTTAAGAAAAGTTAATAAATTTATTACAGAGAAGTTGAACAAAGGAATTCACAGCTGCGGGTCCCTTGTGCCCCCCTCAAGGGGTAGAAACAAGAGACAAGAGGGCTGTGTCTTACAGCCACCTTAGTTCATAGTTCATTCTTCAAGAGTCAAGACTCGTTTATTGTCGTTCAACACAACATCGAGATGCAATGCAGAATGAAATTTGCAGTTTTGAACATCCGTCCGGAGAAACACAAACACATGACAGACACTGGGGGAACGGATGTCCAGGGCCCTGTGCAACGATGTGCACTGCCTTGCAGGTTAGAATATACACACACACAGGAAGGATGAGTTAAAAAAACCTTTGATGTTGTGTTTAACATACGTAAGCACACGAGCATTGTTCAAAAAAACGACTGCAGATAGAAGCAGAGGCAGCAAGCAGGGAGGGAGGGGATGCAGGGGTGGGGAGGGGGTTACAGGAGAACAAATATGGACAGTGGAAAGGATCGTGGAAGGACCGGTGACATCAAGGACAAGGTGCCTGGACCAGACAACGACCCCATAGTCCAAATGATGTTATCCCTCGAACACAGTTTCCCTGAGTCCAGATCTCTGTATAGAGTTCAGATCTCTATTCCAACTCACATGGCCTCGTCTGGAGCCAGACAGATAAGGGATGGGGAAGGGAGAGAGGGGAAGAATCATGTCTACCACCCATGCATATCTTCGTCCAGGGAGTTCTTTATCAGCCTGCGCCTCAAGGGCTACGTTCACACTGCAGGTCTTAATGCTCAGTTCAGATTTTTTGAAAAAATC
>NW_013952939.1:122820-125991 GCF_001266775.1 Austrofundulus limnaeus
GGGGCATTGTGCGTCAGAAGACGGCGTCATGAAGGCAGACTGATGGCGGCCCATCCTACTTCCTCCTATCCAGCACCGTGTCTCAGTGTTGGTGAGCGTAAAAGACTTCACTAATCAGTTGAACTTTCCAGTGACGTGCTTGGAGCATCGCTGTGGAGCCGAGTGAAGAAAAGACTTGAGAACACTGACAGAGTTGTRGTGATGGTCCGGTCCGAGGCGGAACCAAGCTGGGAGTGCAAAGGTTCTGAAGGTCCACTTGGTGAGGCACACGGTTGTATGTTGGGTGACACCATCAAGACCGGTAAAACAAACAGTCCTCCTAGACAAGACTAAATGGAACAATAAAAAGCCTCGCGGGGCCTAAAACCATTTCCTCTTGTGTCGTGTTCTCATTTATGTTGCGGGCACTGAGCCGGCCGTAACACTGTATATGAATATTTTTCTATCAGCATAGAAAAGAAACATTAGGAATATCTTCACAAATGGTTCTCTGACATGTTATGGATTAAGCACATTTTTTGTTGCTGGTAATATGTAGAAGTTTTCTGTCGCAGTGCTTTACTTCCACCTTCCTCTGCAGCCTACAGAAGAAAAGTCCAGACTTGGCTATTAGTGCTGACATGTTGTCGCTCCTGTCTTGTCCTTTCCAGAGAACAAAGACCCCCAAAGATGGACGACCCCTCAGACTGACACGAGAAGATTTTTCTCATCAGTGAATACACACACTCACTGGTCACTCTATTAGTTACACCCAGTTACAGCCAGGACTGTGTTGGACGTAGATTCAACAAGATGTTTGAAACCCTGGACCAGAGCCCTCAGAAGTTCTGGTCCAGATTTACATGACAACATCACACAGCTGCTGCAGAGTAATCCGCTGCATGCTTGGGATGTGGATTTCCAGTTCAGTCACATCCCAAAGGTGATCAGTTGAACTGAGATCTGGTGGCTGTGAAAACCACTGAAGCTCATTGAACCCAGACCCATCAGACCATGCAATATTTATCTAATCTCTTGTATCCAATTTTAGTAAGTGTGTGAGAACTTATTTTCCTGTTCTAGTTGACTGGAGTGTCTCATATTGTGGTGTTCTCCTGTAACTCATCTGTTGGTTTTAACTGTTGTGAGATCAAATATGGTTTCTGCAGACTTTGGTTGGAATGAGTGGGTATTTGAGCTACTCCTGACTTCCTGTCATCTTGAACCAGTCTGCCTATTGTTCTCTGCCCTCTGATATCAACACACGAATCTCACTCACTGGATATTTTCTCTGTTTTATTTATTTATTTAATTATTTTGATTTTTTTACTGCTCTCTTTCATTTCTAGAAATGACTGTAAAAATTTTAAACTAAAAATAGTCTCAGGGCAGGGGATTCTGATGTTATCAGTCCATGGAATGGACGTTATTAGGCGTCATCAGTCCCATACAATGGCTTCAGAGGGTCCCTACTGTGCCTTCTAGGCTTCAGACTGTCCCAACAGTGCCCCCTAGTGGCTTAATAAATCATTGACAATGAATGTGTAAATGACCAAAATACATTGTAATAAATTTTTTGTGTCAGTCTCAAACCCTGATCTCCCACTCTCTGGTCTGACACCCTACCCAACGCCCTATTTGAAGGCCACAATATATAGCCGTTGGAGGGCGGTGTCTTTAGCACTAACCTTGTCATTTGCTCTAAAGTTAACCTTAGTGGTTTTAAGCCTCATATTAACCAGTTCACAATCAGAAGCCATTCTAGGGGACTGATAACACCTGATAACGTCCATTTCATGGATGATAACATCTGAAGCGGGTGCTCAGGGACGTGGCTCAGTAAAGTATTTTTGACTTGAATTGAATTGAATCTAAGTAAGTTATCAGTAAATTTGAACAAAACAAATTACATGATATTTAGTGACAAAAAGAAACATATTGAAGCCCCAATCAGAATAAATGGTTTTGGAATTCATAGAGTCGGTGAAATAAAATTATTGGGTTGACAAGAAGCTGATACAGAGATTTCATGTCTTTGTTCCACCGATGGGCAACAACAGAGCGGCTTCTGCCTTTAAATCTTTTTCGATGTTTCCAGATGCTAATGGGGGCTTTTACCAGGTTGGTGAATGACTTCCTCCAGTTCCTCCCTTTAGCTTGACGCCCTTACATAAAATAAAAAATGTCAAAGGCTTCTACGGAATTTTAGGACTGACTGTTAAAGGTTAATTATTTAAGAAAAATAGCAAAAATTATTGCAATATTGTATAAAGTAAAATATTTCTTAAAAGACAAAACAGTGTATATATTATATAATTCAGTGATTGTACTACATTTAATATAGTGTCTGGAAGTTTGGGGAAAACATGCAAAACTATTTCAAATTTTATTTTACAGAAAAGAGCTGAATGAATTGTTTGTAGAAAATATTGTGTTCATCCAACAAACATATTATTTCATCAGTTGAAATGATTGAAGTTTTATGATCTAAGTAAATATTATATTTTACAAGTTATGTACAGAGCTCATAAAGCATTGTTACCATTAAATATCCAGAGTCAGTAACCTTAAGGGACAAGAGGTTTTTGTTGAACCTCCATCTAGAACTGGTCTGAAGGGGCCATGTGTTGCAGTTCAGGGAACAGGTTTATAAAAGTGTCTAAATATTAATATAAAAACCTCCAAAACACACTTCAAACAGGACATTAAATCACAGTTATTGGGAGAATGTGATACCATGTAATGTTTACTGGAAATAAGATATAAAAGACACCAGGTGTTTGTTTGATTGTTTTTTGTAAATTGTTTAAGCTTAGGTTTGTTGTAAGTTTGAAGTTTTGTTGTTTTTTAAATAAAGGTCAGAAATAATCAGATATTTTTCTTCACTCTGCACCCTTTTCATTCAGAACATGTTTATTTTCTCTCTTTTTGTTTAATTATTGTACATACATTTTGTGTGTGGGGGGGTATGTTTCTGGTGACATTTGGGGGCAATTTTAAGACAAAAATCCTACATTTGGGGACAAAAGTCGAGTCCCCATTTGGTTTAAATGCCATTGATGGGTTGGGTTTAGGACCAAGGTGTGAATTGAGTTTAGGTTAGTTTAGGGTCAGGTTGGTACCTGTGAGGTTAGTTTAGGGTCAGGTAGGTACCTGTGAGGTTAGTTTAGGGTCAGGTAGGTACCTGTGAGG
>NW_013952939.1:126401-130164 GCF_001266775.1 Austrofundulus limnaeus
GTGTGTGTGTGTGTGTGTGTGTGTGTGTGTGTGTGTGTGTACAATGCCAGGTAAGAAATATGTCAACAGTTAAAGACCTAATGTCTCTTTAAGAAAACTGTATCATCTGCCACCTTTCATGGCAGTTTCAGCTTGTGCTGAAAAATGAAGGAGTTCAGTCATTTACTGTACTCTTACTTTATTCTTACTGTATTATTACTAGAGTATTACTGTAATCTTACCAGTGGCGATTCAAGCCCTGTTAAAACTTGAACTTAAAACTTGAACCCTGAAAATAAAGCAAATATCCACACTTTTTTGTAAAGAACTTGTGTTCTCAAACCTTAGATTTGTCAAAATATTGGATATCAGGATGCAGGACATCAGGATGCTGAGTAGCAGGACTCAAAAATCCAAGTTTTCTCTGGACATGAACACATCCCAGATGTGCTCGGGTCTCATCAGCTGATCCGTGTTGGTCTTCCCTTGGGTCTTAGCTCCGGGGGCTAAGCACCCCTAAATGTCAGATCCTAGAATCACCCCTGATTTTTACTGTATTCATACCCTCATGTGAAATAAGACGCCAGGTTCAGCGTTTGGGTCATGTAGAACTCCTACCACTACAAAAGTTTAGATAAGGATCTGCTTTCACACACCTGATTTATATGAATTAGTGATTAACGAGTTTATGAAGAATCAGTAGACCTGCTGAAGAGCTAAAACATGCAGGATGGTGGTCCTCCAGGACCAGGCCCATTGGGAACTATAGATAAACAACTTATAAAAGTATTTTACAGCCTTCTTCTAAAAACTACAGCTAAACAAACAGATAAAATGAGCTTTAGATTTTGTAAGTGTCCCTGACAGAAGCCCTGCCTCAGTTCCTGTCTCTGGTTGAACATTAACAGGCTTTCCATCAAGACGATGCCGCTGTGAAAGGGAGTGAATGTATGTCCTGCTCCTTGGCATCCTGACGTCCTGCTGAGACAGACAGGGGACAGGAGCTGTTCTACAGGACTCTGTGTCTTTGTTTGTCTGGCTGAGACAAGACAGGATGATGACACGTCGAGCCTAATGGCCCGCTCTGTAGTTTTCTGCTGCCACAGGAACTCAGTCAGCTGCTGACAGAAACACCGGCCCACAGTTGTACAAGAGCTGTGACGGTGAAATAAAGAGCATCTTATGTTGAGCAAAAACATTTTTGCCCTTTTGTCTTTGGTTACAAGTGACAATTCCTGTCTTTCAGCATGTTCAGCTAATTTAAAGCAGTCTCCTGCTCACTCCTCACCCCCTGACTGCTGGGACTCCCACAGCCTCCCTGCTCCTCAAGTGTCAATAAATAATCTTTTTAAACTTTTGTACAAAAATCAGCAAGAGCTGACAATAAAACTTGAAATAAAAATGTCTTACAATCATTTGTGAGTAAAAACCTGTTCCTCTGAGCACTGAATGACTGTGCTACAGCTTATTGAAGCAGCTGAAACTGAGTTTTTTAGGCTAAAAGAAACAAAATGTTGGCTATTTTTAATTTTTTTATCACAATATTTCACTAATAAATAGACCAACTTTATCTTTTTTATTCTGTATTACAGAATAAAAAGTGTAAGCATGAACAATATGGAATTTAAAGTGTGTGTGTGTGTGTGTGTGTGTGTGTGTGTGTGTGTGTGTGTGTGTGTGTGGGTTATTCACAGTTAACTTTTTAAGCTTCATCTAATGTTATGATGTCATTCTCTCTCATGAAAAGCTTACACAGAGCACTGCTTTGACTCATTCATGCATGTTTGAGAAATTATTGAATCTTCTATGGTAATCATGTGGAGCTGTTTAAAGGAGACATATCATGCAAAATGCACTTTTTTTGCATTCATAAACTATTTTTTGTGGAGTTATAGTGTCTAGGAGTGTAGAAAACTTGAATTTATTCTGTCCAGTTACTGCAAAGATATTTTTATTTTTTTATGGGTCAAATTTTTCAGTTTGTTCAAAATCTGCTGTTGCTTATTACGTTTCATTGCTTATTTCGTCACACTATTTTCTTAGGAACTACCATTTATGGTAATGTATTTCCTGCCAACTGGATTTCATAGTCCGCCATTTTTTTCCCTCGCTGTGTGATTTTGTAGTTCATAGCGTCATGCCGACTATGCAAGTTCAGAAGTGAAAATGTTCGGTTCTGGGTGTGTAAACCCACATTATTATCTACATAGACTACCAGCATCAGAGCAGAGCTTCTTCAAAGTGCCTGGTTGAGTTTTATTTTTGAAGGAATTGGACCCACAGCAGGATGGAAAGTGCTTGCAGACAACACAGGATGAATGTTACAACAACAAGGGTGAGTTATGAACTGTAAATGTGTTTTAACTGTCTAATTTAGCTGTTTCTACCCTCTGTGTCAGAATATGAGTGGAGAGAGAACAGCTGTGTTTAAGTTTCTTTACCGAACGGGTGCTCAGCACCATGTTTTACTTTCACTTTCGCCCCGCACTGTAATCAGTGTGTCCATGTTTTTCTTTTTAAAAATGCTGGAGCGTTTCAAACTGTGATCTAAAGTTAACGTCAGCTGTTTTAAATGTATTTTTTGCCTGGTGTTAAAACCGGGAGCAGCAGAATGAGGCAGAGAAGCTGTGAGGGCTGTGTGTGTGAAGTCTTCATAAGGATAGCAAGATGGATGTGTGTCTCCTATTTTTCTCTGTGTTGCTGTTTTTGCATCACAAAAGCTGGGGACATAGTCATTTTATGTAACAAAATATATTAATCTTATTAATATACAAATAAAAACAGAATATTTAGCACTAGATAAAATAAGTAATGAAAAAACCAAGCACACACACACACACACACACACACACAAAATTTACAGATACAGTTTTCTCCATTTACCCATCAGCATGCAGATAATGTCAGGCATTTGAACATTTTTTTTTCATGAAATGCCTGTTAATGCTGTTTCAACAAAAATCTTCATTTAAACAGCCTCAGTTTGACAACCAAAATCACTTCTGTTCGGTCTGTTAGAGAGATTTTTTGTGTATTATTTAATGGCATTTAAACAAGTCATGCATTCTATTTCAAGTTGGAATGTTTTATTACATTTTTAAGTACTTCACTGTATCTAATATTTTAAAATAAAACAAAAAATCTTCTCTTGCTTCAGGCAAATGAACAAATTTCCTCTTTTTTATATTGACTCAAAGTCATTTGTAACAGAAAAAAAAAACAAATAAAAAACACTAGTTCAGCAAAATTCACTTTAACCCCCCCAGTCCCAGGGGACGTTTCACCACATGAAAAACAGTTTCATTATGTAAGAGTATCATAAACTCTGTGCCTTCAATAAAATGTATTTGCTTCTAGTATTCTAATGCTGTTTAATTTTTATCAATTACAACTCAAAACACAGCTATGGTGTTTGTGCATTTGTAAATTCACTTAAAACTTGAGAGTTGGTTATAAAACAAGTGCTTCTATGCTCATCCCAGTGGGCTGCTGCTGGAGAAACGGGTGGATCTGTCGTCCCCGCGTGCCCCCTCCTCTTGTCAACACACGGTCCACGGCAGGTGGGGCGGAGGACCAGGCCCAGACACCCACCCCAAACAGGCCGCACCCACAGGAGGTGACACTGCGGGGCCGACACAGGATAGACCCCAATCCACTCCATTTCATAGCCCAGGAAAACAGAGACTAAAACATGTTATTAAAAATGTTTCAAAACAACCTTTTATCATTTTACCAAACATGCCTTTCACAAAATATACCAAGCGCATTTTCATATATATATATA
>NW_013952939.1:130174-136272 GCF_001266775.1 Austrofundulus limnaeus
TATATATATATATATATATAATGTATGTATATACTTTTACCCAAAAAGGGTTTGCTCACCTCCAAAACTTGGGTATCCGATTTTCCTCCATTAAAACCCACCTTATTGTTGCTATACTTTTGTAAGATAGACATTTTAGCAATAAATATATATCATTGTAGGTTAGGATTCATTGATTAGTTGATGAACACAAGAAATAATGTTAAGACAGTTCATTCAAAATATATATATATATATATACTTTTTTTTTACCCAAAGGGGTTTGCTCACCTCCAAAACTTGGCTATCCAATTTTCCTCCATAAAACCCACCTTATTGTTGCTATACTTTTGTAAGATAGACATTTTAGCAATAAATTTATGTCATTGTACGTTAGGATTCATTGATTAGTTGATGAACACAAGAAATAATGTTAAGACAGTTCATTCAGAAACAGAGGAAGAGAAATTTGACCAAAACCAAACAGTTTCCGTTATTATATATATTTTTCTTTATCACTGCTCTTTTTTAACAACAACAAAAACACACATGCATTGTTCTCCTCACGCTCTGCTGGTAACCAAAATACTCAACCACACATAGCCTACCTAAGTTAAACCCATATTTACAATAATAAGGGAGGATGCGTCCTTAGAACCTCGGCTGGTTTGCAAGTTAGCCTGTAAACCAAAAACACTTTTGGTTTAACACTCGGCAGTCAGCTGCCTACTAGGTAATGAATTACCTAAACTCGGGACGAACAAACCACTGATAGTCGTCCTTACCTGGAACAGAAAACTGCACCAATCCGCCCTACCTCAGTTAGAATAACGATTTCTAACCTACATTCGACAAGGCTAACAAGTTAGCCTGTGTGCTGTACCAAAATAGTGTTGGTTCAAMAACTCGGCAGTCAGCTGCCTACAACGGTAATCACTTACCTAAACTCRGGACAAAACAAACCTAATTATTGTCCCTACCTCGAATGGGAAATTGCACCAATCCATTCTACCTCAATTAAGAATAACAAAAATCCTTAACCTACCCTCGACGAGGCTAATAACCAAACAGAAGATGAGTAAAACAGAAATCTGTGCGTCTCAGACCATGCTACCATGAGCCGAATCAAGTTAGCTTAGCATTTTCCCCATAGAAACTCATGTGTTCCAGGCTAGCGAGGCCTGGTAGCAACATTTAGCATAGTTTTAGCTTAGCATCGAAATACAAACAAATGTTATAAATAATCTTACCGCATTTTCCAAAAATTTAGGTTTGTTTTTCTCCTCCTCCAAGCAGCCCACCCGTCCCCGA
Source organism: Austrofundulus limnaeus (assembly GCF_001266775.1). Classification (NCBI taxonomy): domain Eukaryota; kingdom Metazoa; phylum Chordata; class Actinopteri; order Cyprinodontiformes; family Rivulidae; genus Austrofundulus; species Austrofundulus limnaeus. Next base: position 131,465 of record NW_013952939.1, read on the forward strand.
GCCGAAAGAAAACCCCCACACAGTTTTGAGGGGGGGGAAAAAACAGTGAAAAAAAGTTTTTCGGCTCCGGAACGGGCCCAGCCTGCTGCCGGAAAGAGTCCTTTACTGACAACGCCATCTGTCGTGGCCTAGCCTTTTCACCAGGGCAGAGATGCAGGAGATAAACAAAGTATAAACTGTGTGGTCTCAGTCTCAGATTATTTAATAGAAAGATGCAAAGAATGAGCAGAGCCAGACAGACGTGAATCGAAACGTCTGTCAAGCTCACGCTGCTCTGGAAACAAGAAACAGACAATATATACATCCTGCTAACAAAATAAGAGCGCCAGAGATATCCAAGAAACCAATGACATGGTTACAAGAAAATAGGTCATAAGATTACATGAGTACATACAGTATCTTAAGAACCATGAGAAACAGATTATATAATGTCAGTTTATCAAGAGATACAGAACAGGACATGTCAAGTGTAACATGCAGTTAAGAAGTCAGAAGTTATCCTTCCATTACATTTTCAATCTTCCTACCAGGAAAAATCCTGTTTTTGTTTTTTTACATGTGAGCAGAATCATTCAGGTGTGTTTGAGAGTTCACTGGGCCAAGATAAGCGTGGTGACAGATTAGACAGATTAAAACTGCTTCTGTTGGAGGTTTCTGTTGCAGCAGACACAGATTATAAAGGAAAAACTAATAACTAATATTGGACAATTTAATCTGCTTGTCAAGTCGAGGCTGTTGGTTACTCTGTGGTGTGAAGTCCCACTCATCACATGGAGTCGTTTTAACAATGTTCTTGTGAAAATGAAAGATGAATGAGCAGAAGAGGTGCAGTGGGTCCTGCTGCCCTCCTGTTTGAAACCCTGATAGTCACAGATCAATTTTAGTGGCTGGACTTCATACATGTGAGATTTGAGACACTGATCAAAGGTACAAATGCAAATACAAAAAGCAAAAATGAACCAAAATAACCCGAGCTCTTAATCTACCATCCACATGGTTCTGTTCCAGAAACCAGGTCTTCCTAAAAGCATTTGGGAGCATGTTTCGGGGAAATGGGTCCAACCGTCCTTCGGTAGATGATGAAGGTCGTAATTCATGATCACTACGGTCAGAAGAGTCTACAGCTGCCTCTCAGCATGCTCTCTTCACTGCTCTTCTCCTCTTTCATCGGTGTTCCTGAGCCGAGAAGCCACTACAAGCCAGGGGAAATGACAATCCTGTCATTAAGCTTTTTGTTGTATTATACTCATCCTTCAGCTCCAAATCCATCCAACAACACAGCCCCTCTTCTTCTCTGGTCCCTGCCATCTGTGTGTCTACATCTACACCAAGCTGCCATCTTTTCATTTTCACTGAGCTGGTAATGAGCTCGTCTTTGTCTGGTGATTACAGAAACATCAGCAAAGTTAGTGGAAGTGGAGCAAAAGGGCAGCTGCAAGCAGTTTTATTTTATTTATTTTAGACACATTTTACCCATCGCACACGTGAACACACGTGGAGTGGGCTGCCAATTACAGCACCCGGGGAGCAGCTGAGGGGTTAAGAGCCTCGCTCAAGGGTCCAAAGTGGGGTTCGTTGGTCCGGGGAGTTGAACCAGCAACTTTCCGATCACAGATTCTCTTCTCTAATCTGTATAAACTTGTCTGTTCATAAAAGACTAGTTCAGTTCTTTCGAGGCGAGGCTCCCCTGGAAATGTTTTGAATAATTAATATCTTACTTCAAATCTAAATTCAAAATATGTTCATTAAAACAACATGGGTGGTCCCTGTGGTCCAGCGGTTTGAGGGGCAGCTCAGATACCAGCCAGAACTGCAGGTTTGATGCCTTGTAGGGAAGCTTTGGCTGCATTGGAGCTGTGTCCATTGTCTCAGGATGATGATGTCATAACATGAGCCGAGCACCAACAGCAAAGTGTGAACTTTAATGTTTAAGGTTTAACTTTTACATTTAGATTTAGATTTAAACATTTAGATTTAGATTGATATTTAAATATTTTTTAACAACGAAATTGAACATTTAGTAAAAAAATTGTCAATTTTAAGAACAGTGAGGTAAATAATGACAAATATGTTAGAGAATTTTTTAACATTTCATTTTACACTTGGCGCCCCATACTTCTTTAAAAAATAAACAGACATGGATTATATTACTGTACATACAGTATATAATAGTATAATGTGAGACTGAACGTGTAGTTATGACTCAGAGAGACGTCCTGCTGCAGGTTCTGGTCCGGTCTGCTCCTGCAGCCGTCAGTCCAGCTGACCTCTGTAGGGTCCAGAGGAATGAGTGTAGGAGTGGGTCATTTCTCAGCACTCATACACACATTTTACATCTCAAACACACACGCTCCTTCCTTTCTTCTCACATCTTTTTGTTCTCCTGCTGTCATCTGGTTGTCTTTCTGCCTCTGTTTGTGGCGCTGAGGCTGTAGCTGGAGGTGGTGGTGGGGTGATGCCGAGCGTGTGGGCCGGTCTTTAGAGTCCCTCTGTATGGGGAAGGCCCACACATCCTCCCACTCAGCTGCTCCACGCACTCAGGAGGAATTCCTGTCAACAAAAAACAAAACACGTCCTTTTTATGAGACAGATTGAGCTGGGAAAGCCTCAGCGGGATTTTCTTTTCTGCTTTTAAAGAAACATTATTCTGAGTTTGCTTTTTATTAACAATTAATCCAACAAAATATTCTGAATGACTTGTTCAGCAGGTTCTTCTCAGGTCTGCTGAGAGCAGCATTTACTGTGTGGATGAACATCAACGTCAGGTGAAGAAAACAGTTGACCCATGTTCCAGGATTTTATGTATCAGGACAGATTATTGGAAAAAACAAAGCTGAAAATTTAAATACCAAAACTGGAAAGAAAAACTAAAATTATCAAAATATTTAATAAATCTAAAATGAGCTAAAAAAATAAAATAAAAACTATAGTTATCAAACAGCTAAAAGCTAAATGTAGTAGCCAGGTCATAGTAAAACAGCACAAAGTCGGTTCTTTATGAGTCCAAAACAATTAAAGAAGAAACTCTAAACATGAAAACTAAACAGATATGTCATCATTTTTAAAACAAATGTCCTAATTATTAACATTTGGAGTTCAACCAAAATGTTAAAATATAATTTACAGAACAAATTATAATTAAATGGAAGGAATAAATAAAGCTGAATAAAAAAATTAAAAACAGATAAATGTTTTCAGTTTTTTTTGTCATTAAAAATGAACACAAACTAAAAGTAAAATAAGTTCACCTTTAGCTTTTATCTTTAAATGACTGAAACTGATAAGAACATTTCTGACCAAATATGAAGGAGCTGAAAATAGAAACAGCACAAACACTTCCTGTTTCATGACCACTGTGCCAACCAGATGAAATATAAAACTCTTACAGCCGTTTGTTTAATAAATAGAAACAGTTTGCCTAAAGGTCTTTATTCTTATCTTGTATTTGTGCCAGATTCAGCTGCCAATGTATGTGTGTCTGTTAGCAAAATATTTCTTGAACCAGCAAAGGTATTTTAATGAAACTTTCAGGAAATATCCAATGAATGCACGTTTTTGGAGCTAATCTCTTGTAAAAAAGTTGCCACAGACAACAAATCTCAGAAAACACAAAAACGGCTACAACTCAGTCAAATTTACAGATGTTAAGTTAAAATCGGATGTGGCAGTAGGTGAGAGTTATTCACAACACATTTTATGTGAGATGTTATTATTTTCAATTTTTGACCAGAACAACAGCAGTTTTATAATTCTCATCAGAAGAGGATCTTAGTCAAAATCTCTGGTGTGAAAGGCCTTTAATTTTCAGTTAACAGTAAAAATGCAGAAGAGATTAAAAAAACAGAAATACACAAATAACACATGAGCCAACAAGATCATGAAAACAAAAACCACATTCTGATAGAAACACTCCTATTCAGTGTTCATTACATTTATCAGTTATTACTGTTATTTATACAAACACAATTCCACTGAAGTTGGGATGTTGTAGCTCCATCCATCTTAACCTGCTTCTTCCTTTTTAGGACAACTGGTTCCCATATTGAACCGTTCCTCTGTGGGGGGCGTGGGACACGTCCACCACAGGGACACATGAAGACAGACAACCTGTTGCTCTCTCACTCACACTCATTTTTGCAAATATTCACTCGTTTTGAATTTGATACCTGAACGTTCTTGCTTGAAAAAGTCTGAACCCTTTGAGGATGCTCCCTTTCTACCCAGTCATGATACTCACTGGTTTCCAGTGAGCCACTGGGAACTCAGAATGATCCAAACAGGTAGCTTTTGGGCATTCCTCAACGTTCCCAGTCTTTTGTTGCTCCTGTCCCAGATTTTAAAGAACATGTAGCATCAAATTTAAAATGAGTGAATATTTGCAAAAAAAAAAGAATAAAGTTGATCAATTTGAACATTAAATATCTTGTCTTTGTAGGTTAATCAATTAAATATAGGTTGAAAAGGATTTGCAAATGATCAGATTCTGTTTTTATCTATGCTTTACACAACGTCCTAACTTCACTGGATGGGACTGTATGATGTGTGCAAACAATCTATTTTTATTTATATTATTAGACTCCACCGTCTTCAAGTAAAGCCTGTAAAAACTGTAAAAAAAAACAGATTGTTTTGTAAACATAAACACAGGAAAGAACATAAAGTCAAATCTCACAAAACGTTCTCCTCTCCAGGAAACAGAGCTGCAACATGTCTGATTCTTTAAGCATTACGAGCTGAAATATAGATTCATATGTTTTCAGTCTGTGTGTGATGAAGAGGACCTGTCTGTGTGTGTGTGTGGGGGGGGG
>NW_013952939.1:136643-140375 GCF_001266775.1 Austrofundulus limnaeus
AGAGAGAGAGAGAGAGAGAGAGAGAGAGAGAGAGAGAGAGAGAGAGAGAGAGAGAGAGAGAGAGGGAGAGAGAGGAGGACCTGAGTGTACACTCAGCACCATCTAGTGGCAGCCACAGAAACCACCATGCAGATTGTGACCAAGCTGTGGTCTGAGGTCTAAATTCCAGCCTGGGGACCTTTCTAGGTTTGCATGTTCTCTCTGTGTATGCATGTTTTTTCCAGGTACTCCAGTTCCGTCCCACAGATCAAAAACATGGATGTTAGGTTAATAACTCTAAATTGTCCCTAGGTTGTTTGTTTCATGTGCCATGTGTCCCTGTGATGGACTGGAGACCTGTCTAAGGTGTACACATCTATAAAACAGTCACTTGTTCCAACAGTTTAGACAAAGCTAAAATTACCCGTTTTTAAGGCTGGTGATTAAACCAAACCAGAAAATTACAGTGTCAGTTCGTGTTTTACCTGTAGTTTCTAAGACTGCTCAACAAAACATCCTAATTTCTGTGCTACACCTCTCCAAACAAAACAGTTTGGTTTCTGCAAACTGAAACAACCTGTTTTTTTCTTTGGAAATATCTAAAGGTCATTGGACCAGTAAAGTTGTTTTGGAGCTGTGTTTTTAGATTTAAAATGAGCTTATGATATAAATAACTATGATGTCCTGTTATCAAAGCTCTTTTGATTTAACCTGTTAGACTGTTCAGATTGACCAATCATCTTAAAACTATCTTAACAGTTCAGGGCCTATGGGGGGGATTCTTGTAATGTATACTTTGTGATTTTGTGCTGCTTGGGTCTCACTGGATTCATCATTCATGATGACATCTTGACAAGTAACCAGAAGTTCCCAGGCCAACTGTTCATATGAATAAAGAGAGACTTGATGAAGTGGCTCAGTATCTATGTAGGATCTGTACATGTGTTGTACTTTTTCAGAAAATTACACATGTCATAAAGTTTAACTTGGCAAATTTTTTGTCATATCAGATTTTTCTTACTTTACTTGTAGTAAAAATATACTGTATATGCACACCTTTCTCATATATGGTAGTCTTACAGCCTGATCACGTATAACAAATGTGTTAAAACCATCAACTTTGTCTTCAAAAGGAAAATTAAAGTTTTAAGGTACTGTCACACTATAGCACTTTATGCCAACAATTTAGAATAAACACCAGGGCCAGATCTCAGACTACAGGGGACTGTGTCAAAACAAGGAGAGCAGACTTAGAGCGAAAGGTGAGGTCAATTAGAGAAGCACATTTATGGAATAAACTTCCTGAATATGACTGTAACAGTTTGTCTTTAAAACAAAACTAAAACAAATGAATCGTGTATTTGTTGGATAAACTGATTATCAAGACAGGAGACACAAGGAATGAGGAACAAGCAGCAGATCTGGGCCCTCACCGCATAAAACAGCTTCCACACTAAAAGTTGGCGGACGGACAAATTTAGAAAAAACGAAAACGCAAAACGAGGGAGTCCCCATCAGGAGCACTCTCCAGTACCCCCTCCAAGGACTCCAAAAAGTGTGGGTAATCTGAACTGCTGTTAGGTGCATAGGCACAAACAACAGTGGTGGTCCCCTTATTTAAAATGGGGGACAGCAGAGTGTGTTCCAACTATGGGGGATCACACTTTTCTAAGCCTCCCAGGTAAGGTCCATTCAGGGGTCCTTCAGAGTAAGGTCCGTCGGATAGTCGAATCTCAGATTCAGGAGGAGCAGTGAGGTTTTTGTTATGGTCATGGAACACAGGGCCAGCTCTACACCCTCAGCAGGGTCCTGGAGGGTGCATGGGAGTTTGCTCAACCAGTCTACATGTGTTTTGTGGACTTGGAGAAGGCGTTCGACTGTGTCCTTTGGGGACTCCTTTGGGGGGTACTCTGGGAGTATGGGGTGCCAAGCCCTTTGACATGGGCTGTTAGGTCCCTGTACGACCAGTGTCAGAGTTTGGTCTGCATTGCAGGAAGTAAGTCAAACTCGTTCCTGGTGAGAGTTGGACTCCGCCAAGGCTGCCCTTTGTCACTGACTCTGTTCTTAACTTTTATGGACAGAATTTCTAGACGCAGCCGAGGTGTTGAGGTGATCCGTTTTGATGACATCAGGATCACATCTCTGCTTTTAGTGGATGATGTGGTCCTATTAGCTTCATCAGATCGTGATCTCCAAGCTCTCACTGGAGTGATTCGCAGCCAAGTGTGAAGTGGCCAGGATGAGGATCAGTGCCTCCAAAGTCGAGACCATGGTCTTGAGCCAGAACAGGATAGGGTTCCTCCTCTGGTTCGGGGAAGAAATCCTGCCCCAAGTGTAGGAGTTTAAGTATCTTGGGGTCTTGTTCACGGATGAGGGAAGAATGCAACGTGGGATTGACAGGCGGATTGGTGCTGCATCTGCAGTGATGCGAGTGCTGTACCAATCCGATCCGTCAAGGTGAAGCGAGAGTTGAGCTATAAGGCAAAGCACTCAATTTACCAGTTGGTCTACATTCTAACCCTCAGGTCATGAGCTTTGGGTAGTGACCGAAAGAACAAGATCGAGCATACAAGCAGCCGAAATGGGTTTCATCCATATGGTGTCTGGGCTCTCCCTTAGAGATAGGGTGAGAAGCTCGGTCATCCGGGAGGGACTCAGAGTAGAGCCGCTGCTCCTCCACATCAAGAGGAGCCAGTTGAGGTGGCTCGRGCATCTGGTTAGGATGCCTCCTGGACGCCTCCCTGGTGAGGTATTCCGGGCACGTCCCACCGGGGGGAGGCCCAGAGGAAGACCCAGGACACGCTGGAGGGACTATGTTTCTCAGCTGGCCTGGGAACGTCTTGGGATTCCCCCAGAGGAGCTGGTCCAAGTGGCTGGAGAGAGGGAGGTCTGGGTCTCTCTGTTTGGGCTGCTGATGGACGGACAGACAATGACTTCATAAAGACCAGGTACAATCAATATGATGTCAGCAGCATGAACTGACTTTGAACAGCTGTCAGGCTTTTAAAGAGTCACTTACAAAAACAAAGTGTTATCTGTCAAACAGCTCTGTTGAATTTTAACCACAGGGGGGCTAATCCCACCTGCCTATTAGTGCCTAATGGTGGGTTGTAAATGGAGCTCAACTCTACAAATTGTATAAACAGTTTAGGAAGTTAAAGCCTGGAACATACTCGTTCCGAAGCCGAGCAGTCGATACACAGTCACATGGTTGTTTGGTGTTTGTTTTTGCACACACCTTTCATAGCCCCAGAGACCCACCATGCCGAGCTCCTGGGAAACCCCTCCCTCTGCAGCATACGTCACTGCATGAAGTTTCTTCCCACTAGTCTACACTGCACAAAAGTCAAAGACTCGTCACCCGATGTTGTTCATCCATAAAGCTGTCCCGATTAAAGCTCCACAGTTTTTATCATAAAAATTGAATTACCGGTACGGAGTTTGGGATTTTAGAAAAGTACATATACTCAGGTTTGTGTTGACATAATTTTTTTATACATTGAAGAGTTGTCTTTTTGTTTTATTGATCATTTAATGATCAGATGTGGGAGATATGGTGGAACTAATACTTTTAGGTTTAAGCCAGTAATTTAGAACATACTTTAATGACCTAGGTTTTCATAACGTGCTGTTTATCTGCAGACAGAATGATTAAATTCAGAACAAGATCTGCTAACAACAGTCATTCTTAGATATCACTTGTGTTTATCTTTGTGTTTTCCATTGACCTAGGATGAAATCTTGCTAAGATGA
>NW_013952939.1:142025-146712 GCF_001266775.1 Austrofundulus limnaeus
CATTAGCACCTCTAGTAATATATTTACTGAGAAAAATGTTGACGTGTTCAATACTTATTTTACCTGCTATATGAGGCCTCTCAACTGTCTCAGAACAGGAAGAAGCACAGAGACAGGAGCAGAGAGGCAGGGGACAGTCAATCTGTGTATGGTTTTGTTCTTTGGTTTTTTTCGTTTCAAAATAAAATTGCAAAAACAAAACAACCACACGATTTTATGTTTTTCTGTTTTTAAAACAAAACTAGAAAAATGGCAATTGCAAAAATAAAAAAGGGGTATGTTTTTATTTACTTTTTTTTACTTTAAAAGCTTGTCTTTGGTTTAACCGTTAAACCAAAGACAAGCTTTTATGATAAATTGCTCTTTATCCCAAAATCTACAATTATACTATGACTTTATTCTGTATGTATTATAGGTACATGAAGGTAATAGGTATGACATAAATGTACATTGTTTATAATTATGTCTCCCATTTTATCATCATTTTATTGTTTTGGCCTGCAGGAGGCCCCCTGCTGGTCCATTACTGTAATACACCATGTATGCACAATGCCTACAGAAAGCTAACATCAGCTAGCTAGTATTTACAAGTGTCACTCATTTGTCAAAGTATAATGTTCATAAACTCTGATACTTAAGTTCCATAATAAATGCAGAGAATGGTTCAAGTGCAGCCATTGCCTATTATTTAAGACTGGTTTGTTTTTATACAATCTTTTATCCACTGTAAACTATCCTTCTTTGGGGACTTACTTCATTTCCAGAGTTGCTACATATTAAAAGAACCAAATTTTATTTTTATTTAGATGGCTAAAGCAAAAATCAAACGCTGTTGATTTTCTATTAATTCGATTTAGCATTTATACATTTAGGTTTTAAAAAAAGAAAAACAAAAAAAAAACATGCTTGTTTTGTTTTTGCAATTTTATTTTGGAACGAAAAAAAAAAACAAAGAACAAACTAGACACAGATTACAGTCTGATGTTGTTCTCTGTGTTCCTGTTTGTTGCAATAAAACTCAGCTGATCTTTTCACGGACTACCTCCGACTTTTGGACCATGTATTTTTGTCTTTTGTCAGATCCCTCTGTGCACAACATCTGTTTTATCTTCATTCATGAGTTTTTCACGGTTTGACTATCTTTATAAAAGTCTGCTACCTGGTAACAGTTGGCTCTGAAAACAAGTCCTTTTTATTATTATTCTCTTTTAATGAGTGGTTAAGGTCAAATGCTGCGTCAGAGCATTTTCACCACAAACACACACGCTCACGAACTCCAGACCAATCATACATTGGGGCGGTTGTGGCACAGTGGTTAGGGGAGACGTCCTTGAACCAGAAGGACGCCGGTTTGATCCCGTCCAGCTGTTTCAATTGTGTCCTTGGGCAAGATCCTTTAACCCCTAATGCCTCTGATGTGTCCCATCAGTGTATGAATGTGATTGGCACTGATTAGTCTCCATAGATGATTGTACATGTTAGCTCTGTAGAGAGCTAACAGAGTGCTGTGTGAATGGATAAATGAGGACACAGGTTGTAGTGTGAAGAGCTTTGAGGGTCCTGGATGGATAGAAAAGTGCTGTATAAGCAGTGGTGGAGCCAGACATTTTTCTATGGGGTGGCCAGACTGGAACCACTACTCCCACAGGGGTGGCCAGACTGGGACCACTACTCACACAAGTGGCCAGACTGGGACCACTACTCACACAGGGGTGGTCAGACTGGGACCACTACTCACACAGGTGGCCAGGAAAATTACATCATTTTTTACTTGAAAGTTTCTTCAGATCTTTGTGTTTCAGTCAATTATGTTGTTAAACATATGTTTACCTACACAAATAAACACTTGATTTAATAATTATTTCAGAGACAGATTATTTATTAAACTAGTTCCATCATCCTGTTTTTAAACTCACTGCTACAGCTGAGATAAAGTTAATTAATGTGACACAATTTATCATATCCAATGACCATAGGGGTGCTTTTTACTTTTATATTGTTTATTGATTTATTTTTAGTTGTAACTTCATTGTGTCAAACAATGACTCTCATCTGCATGTTTAAAACTAATATTAATAATTTTACCCAATGAACAGGTGCAATACTGATAATCACCAACAGTGAATTTAGAGGAGTGTTTAATGTTTCTGATTCAGTGACAGGTCTACACAGAGCATCATGCAACCTTCATAACATAAAATGACACTGTTATGGTGACAAAAAATAAAATAAAAATGTGTCTCAATAAGTCAGATTACAGGCAGATGTTCTGTATATAAAGAAAACCATCACTTCTTTGAGCTTGGTGATGTTTTACACTGTTAAACACTGCCACCAACTGTTCAGGAGGATTATTACACCCCTGAAGGTTGTTTTACTGTGTGAGGGCTGTGTACAGCAGGGTGGCCAAAGATTTGTCTGTGGTGGCCCTGGCCACCCCTGGCCACCCCCTGGCTCCGCCCCTATATATAAGTACAATCCATTTACCATTTACCATACATTACCTTCGTAGCGGGAGGGGGTAAAAAGTTCTGTCGTTGGGTTGTGCCCAAAGGGATAGCCGACTCGACACTGAGAACACCTGTGATGTAATTTTCGTCATGAAACTGCAACAATCAGGCCAACCTCAGCAGTTCGGAGGGAGTGTGAATTTGACTTAAAGCTCCACATCTGTGTCTTCACTCATTCCTGAGCACAAGCCATACAACATTTAAAGGAAATAAACAAACACAAATCAACAGCTTTAACATCCTGTATGGAAGCAGAATGTTTCAGATCTAAATTTCACCAACAGTACTCACTCACAAAATAAGCCCATTTTAACAGTAATTTGTGTGTTTTTATGGATTCTTTTATCAGTTGCTAAATTATTTTTTTTGTGCACATGTCCATGACTTCAGATTTTCTTCTTTGTATCTGCCTGGGATAACAGATGAAATGTAGCAACAGAGCACATTTACGTGTGCTGATTAACGTGCACTGTTCCCATAAATAAATAAATGAAGTACCCTCAAATGTGAGGCCCGATAGATTAAGTTTGGTTCAAATTGGGTCATGCAACAGAACAATGAGCCCAAACACAGAGGAGCTGAAACAGAAAAGAATGAAGCTGAGCAGAAACCTGTGTCTGTAAACCTCAGAGAACTGAAACAACACAGACTCCTCCACAACCACAGGAAACCACTACAGAGGTCTGCTGCTGAACAAGCTTCTACAAGCTGCTGGGTCACATCCGGTCAGCTTTTATTTAATAACAATACATGTTAAGGATTCATGCATTTGCTGTTGATCTTAGGTTTTAACAGTGGTTCAGCACATTATCAATTTATATGTCTTCAAACATAAAAATAAAACAAATTATTTAAACCACAAAATGTTTAAAACAATCACATGCTCTTTTATATGGAGGACAAAAACTGACATAACTAAAAACTAAAGCAAACGTATGTAAATGGCCCAATAAATAAATAAATAAATAAATAAATACTTGAAATTGCCCTTCATATTTATTTTTCCAGCTTAGTTCCAACAAATGATATAATTTATCACATAATTTAAATATTACTGTTTTGAAAAACAGAAATATGTAAAAACACTGAATGGAAATAAAAAGATTTAGTGGGAAAAACAATTAAAATTTAAATAAATACATTTAGGGGACACAAATGCATCTATGAGTAAAAGGAAAAACAAAAAATAGATATTATTAAATTATTAAACATGAAGGAAAATTCTCCTTTTTAAAATAATTGGTGCATTTTAAAATATATTTATGTATTTATTGGTCCTTTTTTATATTTCTGCTTTTATTTCTAATTATGTCTGTTTTGGTCCTCCAAACATTTTAAACATCCCAAACAACAATCAGCTCATCATTTCCTTGATCACACAAATAAAGCTGCTAAACAATAAATAAACAAACACACCCCACAACAAACAGAAAACTTTCATTYCACCTTCAATTACAGTTTCATAAAACACCAACAAACAAACAAGTGTAAACAAACATCATACAGTGTAATAATCATGGAAAAGGAGCTTGATATAACAAAGTAACCCTGACATGATGACTGGTAAAAGTGCAGAACGTTGAACACAGTAAGAGACTGATGACAGACAGGATTACAGCCCTGACATTACATTTAATGTGCTTTAGGATTGATCATAAAACAAACTGTAGATGTGTCATTAACCAAACAAGACAAGTACAAATGAGTTCAACAGAAACATGTCCAGTGCACCGAGATTCAGATGTGTTCAAACATCTGTGTTGTGCGATACTTTTTGTGTTACCTCACAAACATTCACATTCCCTCAGTGTTCAATATTGTTTTGTGTTCTCACGCTGAACACAAGAAGAAGAAGTTTGTATTGTATAAACTGAATTAAATCAGACTTTTATTTTAAACTAAACATAACAGGATGTGTTGCCACAAGTTCGGAACTCGAGGGTTATATTTTGTGGCTGCACTGATTTAAAATATCTGCATATTAAATATCTTTGTGCGTGTCTGTGATGCATTTAATCCAAAGCTGAATAAACCAGTAGGCTAACTCCTGAATAATGGGGAGCATGTGAATTTGTTGATGAACCTGCAGGCACAACAGTAATAAACAGTTTTGCAAGGGGACACAAAAAGTATTGCAAGGTAACCCAATAGTATTGATTTGGAACGCAAGAGACACC
>NW_013952939.1:146723-150098 GCF_001266775.1 Austrofundulus limnaeus
CCCCCCCCCCCCCCCCCCCACACCCCGTGTAAGAAACCTGTTGCATACTCCGTTCATATACCAAACATATACTCTGAAATTACCAAGTTTATCCCTGGTGCTATGAGAGTATTCTTTTCTCTTCTTCTTCTGATTTTTTTTAGTTGACAAACAACTTTTAGGTACATTACCACCACCTTCTGCATTGGAACATGGATCAGTGAGTAGAGAATTTATTACAACATCTGTGTGTGTCTCATTTTTCAGGTAGACTCTCTCCTGTAATCATACCAACCACCTGCAGGTGGGAGTGGCCTAATTAAAGGGGCCACACCTCCTCTGCTGCAGCGTGGCTGCTGGCCTCCCTCTACAACTACACTTTAGTTAGAATAAAAGTTTTTAGTGACCCCCAGCTGTTGTGTTGTCCTGTTGTTGTTCCTTCCCTTTGAGCCAGGGGGTTGTAACACTGGTGAGTGTGCTGTAAGGATCAGGTATGTCCCCATAAATAATCACTACACTCAGTTCATACTCAGTAATTCCTGTATAAGTACCAGATACATATCCTGTAATTACAATGTATGTACCCAGTTAATACCCGATACCCGTAAGTACCAGGTACATGCCTGACAGACTGACAAGCCTTTGTTTTTTTTATTAATTTACATTTTTATACACGAGCTTGTTGACTAAACAGTTAAAGTTACATGGTTCCTGTTGACCTTACACACTGAATAAATAAAGTATTTCACAACTTTACATTTCCTGTAAGATGTCAACCCTGGTGGTACATGAATCAAAGTTTTATTTATATTTATTATTTTCAGTGATAACAGACCCAGCATGTTAGAGCTTTTAGGTTTATTTATTTATTTGAAAATGCAATAATAAAGTGTGGAAACATTAATGACTGTCCATTCTGTTTTCTTCTTTATAATTGTGAAGAAATTTATTGGGGTTTAGGTTTACATACTCATTTAAATTATTATATCTATCTTATGATAGAACTGTAAATATTGCTAAATGTGACTGTTTTACTTAACTTGATGATTTTATATAAATAGATGCCTGAACATATATTCAACACATAATGACTGAACGTAAAGAAACACCAGCCAAAACAGGAATTATGTCAAGAGAATTTGATCCTGGACGACAGAGTTCCCCTCTTCAGTGATGATGTCACTCGCAGAAGGCGGAGTCAAATTCTGCAGGAAGTGATATAAGGAGCATGAAGTCCTTGTTGTTTTGCTGACTGTAGGGACGAGCTACAGAGCTAATAAATCCTGCTGTCAGCCCAGCGCTGCTGGTGGTATGACTCACTCTTCACATTTACTGTGAGTGGTTCTGAACACGTATTAAGGTAAAAAAACATGCTAAACTGTTGCTCATCTTTCCCTTGTTCAGACCTGGAAAATGCTGAAAATGTCATTCCAGACTTTTTAACTGTGTATAAAAAGCTGTGAGGTCAGAGCTGTTCTAAGAGCCTTTGATCCTGGTCCCGCTCTGACTAGCCATTAGCTCCTCAGTCTAGTCAGAACTAAACTGTTTCTCCAAACAGATGTCGTTCTTTAACTTTCCTCAGAGCCCAGTTCAAATGATCTGAAACATCCTTTAGCCTAATGTTCATGTGTTGCCCTGGTGCAGTGACACACAACACGACTGCCCACTTCCCCACCATGCAGCCCTGTTCCTTTCATGGTGATAATTTTCACTACAGTTTACTGAAACTGGATGAGATGGCAGGTGTTTGTTTTTAGGATCATTTTAAAACACATTTCCAGAAGTAAAATTAAATGTTTTGTCTTCCCCTCAGATGATTTAACATTTTACTGATTTTCTCTCTAAATCCTATAGTTAGAAACTGATTATTACTATATTCTCACAGCTTGGAACATTTTGATGTGTTCCTTCACCTGCCATTACCTGGTTATTCAATTTCAAGGTAAAATATTTATATTTGTAGGTAAAGTGAATTGAAAAGAATAAAATGTCTGAGAATTAAACATTCTAGGGGGTTAGATAAATAATTTTCATTTAATAATCAGTTGTAGTACAGTAAAGTTTTGGAGAATCACCATTACGTTTGACAGAGGGGGTATGACAAAATGGCTCAGGGGGTACACACGTTTAAAAAGGTTGGGAACCACTGCATCATGGGATAGGCTGGGTCAAGAAGGATCCATCGGACCAGTCCCTCAAATCGGGGACAAAGGAGGACACATTTGTCAGCCACATCGAAGGAGTCTTTAAATTTGGACAGCGGCGCAGTGACGTAAGCGGCCGACCAATTCGGCCTTCGGAGGACGCAGCCCTGAATTTGGACACAGTCATCGTAGACGTACACTCAGTGATTACTTCCTGAAATGTTCACTAAAATCAATTTAGTTGTTCGTCAACTCTTTTGTCAACAGACGGGGTTTACTCACAAACACACAAAGACACTTGCAAAAACAATATTGTCCACAGATGGGATAAGATCAGACTGGCAGACTCATTGTTTCTGAGCAACTGTGATGTTTAAATATTTCAGTTTAAGCCCCAGCAGGACTTTAATGCAAACTTCCACCCAGACTGAAGGGGATGAACTTCTGAGCCTGCTGAGCTCCGATCTCAGCCACATACAGAGCTCCAGTTGTCAGATCCAGGTCCACCAGGTGTGGCTTCACATCCTCAGACAGCTGGATCACACTGATCACGTTGCACTGACCAATCAGGCCTACAGGTGGTGCATCCAGCAAAGAAATCTGATTGGTGTTTAGCTGGACGACAACAAAGTATTTCTTGTCTGGAGTGAGGCGAACTGAATAGGGGGCGTCCTCTGTGAAGCAGCTCCCCCATGTGCCCAGCCAGTCCCCTGTGATGGAGTTGAAGACCTGGATCCGTTTGTTGCCCCTGTCAGCCACCCACACCCTCTGGGCGGTATCTACTGTCACACTGTGGGGGATGTAGAACTGAGCCAGGCCTTGTCCTTTCTCTGCATGCATCCATAACACTTGGTGTTCTTTGGAGAGCTTGATGAGGCGGTTGTTCATGCCACCATCACCGTCCACAATGTACAGCTCCCCCGAGTCATGGACAAAGACCTCAGCTGGCTGGTCAAACTGCAGAGGGTCCAACCCGGAACCGGCTTTCCCTGGGGTACCAAGCACCTGACACATGCAAGCAAAGGTTTAAGATCCAGCAACAGAGAACAGCCGAACCCTACAGACTCTCAGCTACTACCAGGCCAAATTTTTACCTTGATATTTTTGAATTTAATGAAGTTATGAGCATTTTTCTTTTAACTAATGCTGAACAAAATGTATTCATTTATACAGGTCCTTCTCAAAAAATTAGCATATTGTGATAAAGTTCATTATTTTCTGTAATGTACTGATAAACATTAAACTTTCATAT
>NW_013952939.1:151343-153688 GCF_001266775.1 Austrofundulus limnaeus
TAAAATATATGAAAGTTTAATGTTTATCAGTACATTACAGAAAATAATGAACTTTATCACAATATGCTAATTTTTTGAGAAGGACCTGTAGATGTACATTGGTCGGGTTGGGTAATATTGGCAAAAAAAATCACCATTAATTGTGGTATTTAGCCAATAACGATTAATTTGACGATTAATCCCCTGGAGTCCCTGGACACACTTATGTCCTGGTCTCATGACAAATTTAGAGGGAAAAATTTGCTCTTCATATAAATCTGTTCCAAGTTGTGTCAGAATTACAGACTTCAGGCGATACATCAAATTTTAATTTGTGTTGATAGATAAATAAAATACATAACTTTTTTAAAATGTCCGTCATATTTGAAGCAGAGGAGCACCAGTCAGTCTGCCTGGTGGCATTAATCATATTAATCGTCAAGTGCCAAAAAATAATCGATTGTGTTTCTGACGATTAATCGCACACGATACGATTATGCCCAACCCTAATATACATCCAGTGATTTAGAGTTTCATCTGTCCGGCGGTTTGTGAAATATTTTGCTAACATGACACACACACACACTTGAGTAAAAAGATCAAGTGAAAGCCCATCAGAATCAGTCACCTGCAGCAGCTTCCCTGATGATGAGTACTGTTTGATACAGTGACCATAAGGACCGTTGCCCACATCTGTGATCCACACGCTGGGACTGTCTGATGCTGCGTCTCCTACAAACATCCCATGAGGCATCTCCAGACTGGTTGTGTTCCAAGACATGAGGAAATCTCCATCTGTGGAGAACACCAGCACCTTCGGCACATTATCGCCTAAACGAAGGAGGAGGTCAAAAGGTAAGTATATTTGTAAGAAAGAAGGGAAAAAAATCCATTTTTAAAGCAAACTTTTGTCTAGAAATAAGACCACTATACTCTGGATGAAGACCCTGCTGCAATGTAAGAAATCAGCCAGAACACAAGCAGTCTTTGTAAGGGTTTTAGGGGAGTAAAAAAATTATGAGATTAGATTTGAGACAATAATATTGAGGAAAACTCTTAGATGTTCAAACAAAAATTAAGAATTTGATAAAAAAATAACATTGAAAAAATCTTTTCAAATGCAAAGCTTACAATCTGCAATCAAAATCTTAAAGCAATACTGTAAAGTCTTTGTCTTGTTTTTATTTGAAATATATATTTTTGTTATCAGTTTCCTCTGTTTCATTCTCAGTGATCAGAGTTTTGCTCTCGCTCCCAGCTTTGCGCTCCTTTGTGCTCCGTCATTTTTTACTTGAAATCCTCACAGACCATGTATGGAGGGGGGCGGGTCTTCTGAGACGTCTTTACCTATTGGACAGAGATTTCTTGAGTGACAGATCAGTGGCCTGGAGTGAGGTTATTTACTTCTGGTGTCATTTTGTCTCGGAAATCTCTCCAGAAAATGCATAAATGCTGATCATTTTCACGAAATTACAAAGAGTACGTTTAAAAATAATTAACTGCATTTACATGTTAGTTTATCGCTCAGTTTCAATTTACTATTCTGTAACTGTGTATAAAGGTAATAGCATCTGATTGGAAAGTATTTTGCTAAAAATATAGTGTTGTGCTTTTAACATCAGTACTAACTTGTAATAACTATAAATTTCTTCAATTATATTTTTAAAAAATAAGGATGATGCAGGTGTGTGCTGTCTGTCTGTAAGCAACAGCAGGACACTGGCAGAATCAGGACACAACATTTAACTGCTAAATAAAGGACAATTCAGACAGGTGGCAACTCTTCTCCAAACTGAACTTAATCAATAAATACAATTATTTAACCAGACAAGTCCCGTTGAGATCGCAGATCTCTTTTTCAGGGGAGGCCTAGGCCTGAAGGCAACCTATAAAAACACTGATCAACTTATTTCTTGACTAATCTCATATTTACAGAGCTGACAGGCAGAGGACGTGTGTATTAGCAAACTGTTGCTAAAGATGCTGCTAGCTAGCTAGCCTACTTTCCAATCCGATGCTATTACCTTTATACACAGTTACAGAATAGTAAATTGAAACTGAGCGATAAACTAACATGTAAATGCAGTTAATTATTTTTAAACGTACTCTTTGTAATTTCGTGAAAATGATGAGTATTTATACATTTTCTGGAGAGATTTCCGAGACAAAATGACACCAGAAGTAAATAACCTCACTCCAGGTCACAGATCTGTCACTCAAGAAATCTCTGTCCAATAGGTAAAGACGTCTCAGAAGACCCGCCCCCCTCCATACATGGTCTGTGAGGATTTCAAGTAAAAAATGACGGAGCAAAAAGGAGCGCAAAGCTGGGAGAGAGAGCAAAACTCTGATCACTGAGAATGAAA
>NW_013952939.1:155460-157462 GCF_001266775.1 Austrofundulus limnaeus
ATATATAACAAGAATTGAACAAGATGATTCAATTCAGTTTATTTTAATTTTGATATGTTATCTAAAAAAATGCATACATACAGTTATTATTTAGCAAAAATTAGAGAAGCAGAATATATCAGCATCAACATCAGTATCAGCCAGTGTTGGTCATTTTATAGAATATCGATATCGATTCGATAAGTAAAACTGGGCTAATAACGTACTGATTTCCCACTTAACATGATATAAAGTTTTAAAAAGTGAATTTTCCATAATAACCCCCTCACACAGCTATCAACTGCTAAATATAACATCTCAAAGCTTATTTTATCTGTTAAGATGACATCATTATACAATACTGTACACTAAATGCTCATAAAAAGCTCATTAAATTGTTTGAATTACGCATGCGCAGTTCACAGTGCATTAACTCATTAACTCTTATCTTTACTTACAGCAAATGATGTTTGTTTCAGTTTTAGGTGGACCTAATGTAAAGTGTGTTTACCTCTCTGCCCCACATACACCACACCGGTGTACTGGTTGACAGCTACGGAGAACACCTGTCCGGTGAAGAGCTCGGGGTTCCGGGGCCAGCTCAGGTCCAGTTTGTAAAGGGGTCTGCCCAGCAGCTGGTAGTCCGGTTTGAAGTTAGGGCTGCTCGGGTGCTGGCTGCTGCTGCTGCTGCTGTACAGCACCGTCATGAACAGGACCAACAACACCATACCGGAAGCTATCAAATAGGTTTGGCTTCTCTTGTTTATCCACATCAGTGTTTACCTGTCTCGTGCTACGACTTCCGCTCAATCTAATCTGCTTTAAAAGCCGAGGAGAACAAAACAACTAATCTCACTGAGAATATCCCAGCCAACAAATACAGACCTTAATTAGGTTATATTGTGAAATTCAGTGTTTACTAAAAACCGACGTTCACCCGGATGTCACGAGACACAACATTTCCGTTCAGAACTACCACAATAAAACAAAAGTAGCTACATTTATCTAAGTTTAGGGCTGATGTCTAACAGTTTAAAGTGATATAATTCTGGTGTGTTAATTTCTTAATAATTTTGGTATTAAATGCTTAATAATTGTGATCAAACACAAATATTTGTAATAAAAGTGATCAGTGATGGTACTGTGACAACTTTTATTTTTACAGTTCCGGTTTTTCAATGCGCATGCGCGTGAGATGCAACACAGCGAACAGCTGTTACGTCACAACGTTTTCGTCTGGCTGGAAGTAGAGCCGACTCCGTGCTGAACTGACACTAAAAACCGTGTAGTTTGTGTAACTTATATTTGAAATGTGGTGCGAATGACAGTGCGCGACACAAAGCGACATATTTCATGTAGAGTTAGCCATCGGGAAACGGACTCAATGGAAGTGGAGGACAGTCCGCTGAACCTGGTAGGTTCCTCAGTTGGTCTGTTGTCCTGCTGGAGGTGCTGACAACATGCTAACCGTCCTGTAGCACCGGAGAGATGACACATTGTTGCATTTCTCCAGGCTGTTTGTAGTGCTCAGTAACGCCCCTGCTGGCCAGATAGCTGAATGTGTTGTAAAATAGGATTATAATGATTAAATCTTTTCTCTTGTTGTTTCTAATTAACTGGATCAACACAAACTTATGTTGTTTATGTTTTCAGTGTGTTAATTTTTACTCCAAAGATTTATTTCAGTGTATTTATACACCTTGTTTTCACCTGGAGTCAATGTGTTGAGTTAAACACACGTTAGGGCTGCACAATATTAGAAAACCTGTGATGTGTGCGATAACAGTGCTTAATATTGCGATGATAATATGACTTGCAATAAATGAACAAATGCGTAAGTAGCTATCAAAAAAAGAAAAAAAATAGTATAGGTCTTCTGGACGGGTTCTTCTCTAATGAAACGTTTCGTCTCTCCTCCAAGAGACTTCTTCAGTCTGAGAGATTTTGTCAATTCTTTTAGCCCAAATTGAGATAATCACTAATGACAATAATAAAAACATGTCTAATCATTGCAGACAAAGAC
>NW_013952939.1:158600-160035 GCF_001266775.1 Austrofundulus limnaeus
CAGTTGAGGTGGTTCATCTGGTTAGGATGCCTCCTGGACTCCTCCCTGGCGAGGTGTTCTGGACACGTCCCACTGGGAGGAGACCCAGAGGAAGACCCAGGACAYVCTGGAGGGACTATGTTTCTCAGCTGGTCTGGGAACACCTTGGGATTCCCCCAGAGGACCTGGTCCAAGCGTCTGGAGAGAGGGAGGTCTGGGTCTCTGCTGAGGCTGCTGCCCCTGAGACCTGACCCTGGATAAGAGGAAGAAAACTGACGGACAGAATCTGTCTCTAAAGGTTTCCTCAGAATGTACAGCTTGTCCAATCTAATGGTTGATGACTTATTCTGGTGTCAGATAAGAAGAAAAGCTTAATGCTACTGTTACAGTTTCATATTCTGCCACAAATGTTGGCATATTTTGATGTTTATTACATGGATCAAAATGTAGTGATGTTAAATTTCATCAGCAGCTGCTGCCATTTTCTTTCCAAAGGTAAGCTGACATGAAGAACATTATTTTATCTGCCTTTGTTCCAAATTTGATAATGATTTGAAATATTGAAGTATGCTTTTTCGTTAATTAGTAAAATGTGTTGACGCTCGTCTTCATGTCTCGACACATTAACAGGCTGTCATTGGTTGAGGAACTTTGTTTACAAAACAGATGTCCATTTGTTTTTTAACTAGTTTTCATTTCCTGGCTTTCTAAAACACATTAATTCGATCTGATGTTGCAGTTTGGTGAGATGAGCCTTATAACAGTATTTGACACCTTCTCTGCTACTTTTGCATTAGATTTTATAACGTTTTATTTGTTTTTATGAAACAAGATCCTTTCTACAAAAACCAGAATGTGAATCTTTTCCTAAAATTTTATGGGATTATCTTGAACACTAAGTAAGTTATGAGCAAAAATAGGTGAAATGGTTACAAATTATTACAAATTTGTGACATATTGAACAAATTGGTTCAGCTATGAACTGCAGCAAGAAAGTGAGCTGATTTCACCCAAACAAACATCCATAACTTCCTTCATTACTTGAGATAATCACATGATTTAGGTCAGAGGTTCTTAACCTGTGGGCCGTGAGCGCCACCTTGAGGGCCTCAAAAGATCAACAGTTTTTAACTTTGGGCCACAGAGGGCCGTGGGACCACATTGATTTTGAATAATGTGTAATACACTTTCTCACCACTAGTAGCAGTAGTGCACCACTCAGATGTTTAACAACTTTTTAATATGTAGAAGAAGAACCTTAGAAACCTACTGAGAATGGAAACTTATTTTAAATGAAAAGTAGAAGCAAAAATTTTCAAATACAGTTGCAGATACAACTATATTTTAATTTGTACTTTATCAAATATATTTCCACAGGTTTTTTTAATTTGAAACATTTATATTAAACATTTTTAATTTATTCATTTTATGCCCGCAATTTTACACGCACACACAC
>NW_013952939.1:161979-163701 GCF_001266775.1 Austrofundulus limnaeus
GTGAAATATATTTATGTTTGTGGTTGTAATGTGACAAAATATGGAAAAGTTCAAGGGGTATGAATACTTTTGCAAACCACTGTATTGTAGAGTTTTTAATGTTTTTTTTTAATCTGCTGCCAGATTTGAAATTGGAGTGCCATGTCCCTACAAATGTAAGGCATCTCAGGCCCAGTTTGTGTTTTTTGACTGATGCTCAGAGCAGACAGTTGGGTGTAGTTTATTTAATTTTATTTCTATGGTTCTGTCAAAATTAAACACAGCTATTTTTAATTACTTTGGATTCTAAGCCGAAATCAACATAGCATGCACTTTAAGATCAAGAAGTCACTTTTTAATAAAATATAAACCAGTCAAAGAAGAAAATAAGTGTTTGCATGTTAAAACCACTTGTTTAGTTAAAAAATTAACACATTTGTGTCTGCAGCACTGCACTGTACAAGGTTGTTTTTAACTTTATGTGTAGAAATATGCACGTTAATGTGCTGTCTGTGGTCAGACAAAGAGGATGGTGGTTAATAAAGGCCAGTTGTTGTGCCTTGGCTGTGGCTCCACACAAGAGTTTGTGGGTCAGTTTGATGTGTGTTACTCAGCTCTCTGTTTCTGTCCTCAGATCTTCTCACAGAAGCAATGAAGACCACAGAGTGTGAACAGGTGGGGAAACGTCTTCATTCTGTTAAGATTTACTCAGCCAACCAGAGTCTTCATCTGGATTATATATTAAAATGTGTAATTTATTAATATAAGCTACAAGCTTTGAGTTACTAACTGAGAAACCAAAGATACTGAGGTTTTATTGATACAAGTAGAAACCAGATGTTGACATACTGGAGAAAAACACAACTTTTTTCCAAAAAAATAAATCAGAGTCAGAGAAAGAAAGATAAGAGATTTGCCAGCGGTGCCAGCCCAAGGTTAAAATTCTATGGCTGTTCACAACAGGATGATAACCTTTCTTCAGCTTTCTTCTGATAGACTCTAAGAGAAATCACTGCAAAACATTTATGATGATTAATTAACATTTCTGTTTTATCATCAGTTCTGAACCTTCTGTTAGTCCAGATAAATGAAAAATTTTCTCAGGAAAAATCCACAATTATATTACTGTGTTCACAGTAAAATAAAAACAGTGATTTACATAAAAACACAATGAAAACATTGTAATGAGATTCTCTGTGATTTTTTTATACGATAAGGCACGATAAAAGAAAAGAAGTGGTTCCCCTTTTCCTGTGACAGTCATTATCATGATTTAACAAATGCATAAACATTCTTAGTTAAACAACAAATGAATCACGAACAGAAGAGATTGTTCTGTCCATTATCTGATTAAGAGAACTGAGGAGTTCTCTTCCACGGTTAGAATGACCTGTCATGGCCTAAATAGAGTTCAGTTTATGACAGAGATCCTGTCCTCTCGTCAGGCCTGTCTGAGGCCTGCTTCGAGGCAGTAAATCTTGTTTCTTCACTCAAGGTGACCCCTACATCATTTTGTAACTTATTTCTTTAGATTTTCCCAGGATGCCACACAAAGAAGTAGAGTGTTTGATGTGTACCCTAAAATGAACCCACAGGTGTTCCTTAGGGTCGGGCAGTATTGATCATTTTCATAGCCTGGTGTAGCCTGTAGAAAATACCACAGTACACAGTGTACTACATTGTTTTATTTTATTTTTTTTACACCACACTAAGAGGTGTGGCAGACAAGGGCGCCTCTGTGTG
>NW_013952939.1:163926-166718 GCF_001266775.1 Austrofundulus limnaeus
GGGGGCGCCGCCCCCCTTGTAGTTTTGGTACACAAAAATGAAATGAAATGAAATAACAAAAGAAAATGTTATAAATGTTTCAACAATATATCGTATATATGTTTTCTGATAAGCAAAATAAACAATTTATAGTTATTGATGAACTTCTATTTAATTAGAAATAAGTAAGTAATTAGTTGTAATACGTAGAAGTAATTGCTTTTATTGTTTTTGTAGTTAAATAAATAACCTGGCGTGATACAACTCAGTATGCGTTTGTTTACTTTTTAAAATACATGTATGTCTACTTTGGAGTTGTAGCGACCCCCCCCCCCACCCCTGGTGAAAAATCCACCAGCCGCCCCTGCTGTTTTCATAGCAGCTTTGTGGAAATGTGGCACTTCACCTCACATGACTTATATGTCATTTGTATATACTGTCATCATATTTTGATACCATGGTATGACAAACTATTTTCATACTGCCCAATCCTAATGTTACTCCAATTCCCTGAAACATTGTCCACTAACCAATCAAAAGCTTCCAAAGCCATTACATTGTCATCATTTGGGCTTTCTCAGGCAGAGTATTGTTTGTGTTTGTAAATTGACTTTGAAGAAAGCAAAAAAATTCTCTGTTTTTGGGCATTTAGCAAACATTAAAACTGAAAATGGTGGCTCAGTTTCTAGAGCCGTTGCCTCTCAGTAAGAAGGTTGTCAGATTGAATCCCGGCCTGGGGACCTTTCTGGGTAGAGTTTGTATGTTCTCTCTATGCATGTGTGGGTTTTCTCCAGGTACTCCAGACTCCAGACCAGAAACATGACTGGTAGGTTAATTGGTAACTCTAAATTGTCCCTAGGTGTGAGAGAGGGAGTGAATGGTTGTTTGTTTTATTGTGTCCCTGTGATGGACTGGAGTCCTGTCCAGGATGTACCCCGCCCCTCACACAGTGACTGCTGGATATGGACACTGGTGACCCTGAAAGGAAGAAGTGGTTATAGATAATCGATGAATGGATAAAACAGAAAAGGTTTAGTCTGATTTAATGTCTGTAGCTATGTTTACATGGACAAAAGTAATCGGATTAAACAGCCGTTCAGAATAAAGACGCATCATGTAAACAGCCCGTTCAGATTATTCTGATCTGATTGAGCTCGATCCAAATGAATTTTTAATCCGAATGAAAAGGGTGGGTTATACTGATTGATAATCTGAATGAGGTTCATGTAAACACTTAATCTGATCATCTTATTCTGATTGTAGAAAACTGACCTGTTCACATGTCTGCTGACTTTCATTCACCTGGTGGGACAGCAGAGCTCCAGCTGAGCTGCACCGTGCAGAACTTTTCCTCCTCGCTCTCTTAACAGATGAAAAAGGAGGCAAACAGCAGACGTTGCTTCACAAAAAATAAAAATAAAAAGCACATATTGCTTCATCTGCAGGCTGTAGCTCAACCGAGGAGTAACGACATCTCTACCGTTATTCAAAGCTGACACAGGTCCATCCTGAGGCACAGAGGAGCTTTGTTTACGTTTGTAACAGGAAGTAGAGCTGAACGTTTACAACACTGCACATGTCCGGACTTTTATTCTGAGTAAAACTCCGGTGCATGTAAACAATCTTCATGATCGGATTGTGTCCATGTAAACAGTACATTCAGATTATTTAATCTGAATACATTTCAAAAGGAGCAGCTTCAGCAGTCTTTTGCTCTGTGGTTCTAAAACACAATCAGCCCTGAACTCTGAGCAGCTCAGAGACTGAAAGTTTCTTTTTTCTGTCTTCTTCTGTCCCCTGAACGCTGCATCACCTCTAACAATAATCAAATTAAATTTTATTGCTAATTTAATTCTGGGATGTACTTGTGACCTGCTGGAGGTAGACACAGGCTCTCCCATGAACTGAAAAGGTAAAAATGAGTAAAGAAAATAAACTGAAGGATATTTTGTGACTGATTCACTGAATTTTAGATGCAGCTTATATCTTTATATTATGTGATCAGTTTTACTTTAAACAGTTGGAGAATCAACAAGTCTGTACCTAATATGTGCCTCCCTCCAGCAGGATTTACATCTAATTGTTTACATTCCAGTATATGAAAGCTGACGTACAAAGGACCACCCACTGGGGGTGTGACCAGGGTTTCATTAAGTATTATGAGGTCATGTGATTTGGGGCCATTTTGTTTTAGACTTCCAGGGCCACACAGGCTCTGAAGGTGAAGTGAGTCTTTAGATCTGAAAATAAACATTTAACTGAGTGACTTTCTGTGTGTTATTCAGACTTTCCAATTTGAACATTTTTTACAAGATGATAAACAAATTTAAAAATAATATGAGCTGCTGAAAGCGCTGTGTCCCTGCTTGTAAAGTTGGTACAGAGTTATCACAGTAAATGGGACACTGCTCACCTTGTCCCTTTGTTGGTTTTTTGAACAAACTGACCAAATAAACCTTTCATAAGAAGTGTGGGTGTGGGTGGGTATTTTGTGACATATGAGGATCATTTTAAGACAAAACACCTACATGTGGGTGAAAGAAAACTGTTAAATGTGTTCAATTACCATTTTATGTGTTTGAGCCAGACAGAAAATACACAAATACATGAATGTTGAATGTGAAGAGTCAAACAACACCACACCAGAGTCAAACAACACCACACCAGAGTCAAACACCACCACACCAGAGTCAAACAACACCACACCAGAGTCAAACAACACCACACCAGAGTCAAAAAACACCACACCAGAGTCAACACCACACCAGAGTCAACACCACACCGGAGTCAAACAACACCACACCAGAGTCAAA
>NW_013952939.1:170419-172738 GCF_001266775.1 Austrofundulus limnaeus
GTGTGTGTGTGTGTGTGTGTGTGTGTGTGTGTGTGTGTGTTTCTGCAGGCTCGTCTGTCCATGGAGCTGCAGAGAGATAGCCACATCAAACAGCAGCAACTGATCCAAGAACGCTGGAAGAGAGAAGCTCGCCGTGAGGCAACCAAGGCCCGGCCCAGCCTGGTGCAGCCTCCTGGTGGTCCGAGGGTCCCTGCGGACGCTCAGCATCCAGACCAGCCTCAGGTTCACAGCAGCCTCTCAGCTGAACCCAGCGGCGAGAGGGAATACGACACCTTACTTTATCAATTTCAAGTCCGACAGACTCACAACTGCCAGCCTTCGACTCCCCCGTGCTCTGGGTCTAAAACCATTAAAGATGACAAAACTCGTCTTGAAGAGCAACAGACCACCATTGAAGACCTGCGGCGCCTGGTGGACCACCTAATGAATGAGAACCAGCGCCTGTCATCCGATAACGACAGGCTGAGTTTGGAAAACGCGCGGCTGCATTCGGAGGCGGCGGACTTTGTGGAGCGCTCGGAGCTCTGGGTGCTCCCACAGGCAGGGAGCGTTATGGGAACAGGAAGTGGGCATGAGAGGAAGAGTACTGGAAAAAACAAGGAGATCGCCATCCCTCAGCTGCCCCCGCTGGAGATGCCAGCTGAGGAGGATCTGTGTCTGGACAACCTGCCGCCCCTGGAGCTGCCAGAGGACATCCAGAACGAGCTCCAGGAGCTGCTGGACATGGACAAACTGTGATGAAATGACATCACTGTCATCATCATCATCATCATCCTCATCGTCATCAAATCAGTTAAACTGCTCAGCTTCAGTTCAAACACCAAAGTGCAGGACATAAACCTCAAATTTAAATCTAGATTCTTCATATTTACAAAACAAGGATCAAATGAAGGAGATTTTCACTTTGAAAACCTTTCAGGTGTTCATGAGTTCTGTGGTTCTGTGAGAAATGTCTTCTGTCAGATTTATATCTAATTACTGTCAGAAATACTCCTGCAGGAAAACTTTTAGCTGCTGCAGTTTGAAACTTCATTTCACTTAAAGCCCAGCCTTCCTTCACATTCAGTACTACATCCTCCACTCAGACTAGCCGTTAGCTCATCAGTGCAGGTTCACAGAGCAGACAGGTAAGATGTTTGTTGTTCATATCTTTCCTACAGAAACCCTTTAAGACATCAGGAAGTCCCAACAGTAAAAGCACCAGTGATGGAAGCAGAAGTTTAAAGGCCTGGATGATGCTGAGGTGTTCAGGTGTCGGTGGCAGGATAAGGTGGCTTCCTGGTGGATAATGTTTGTTCAGGTTTTTCTTTTTAAATCAGAAAATAATTAGTTTGAAAACAGCCAACAATCATCTTAACTCCAAACACATTTTCTTTTTGCCTGTTGAATGTTGTGGGTAAAACGATGTGAAGCACATGAGAGCAGGATGGTGCAGAAAAAAGATGAGTTTTCCCTGCAGCCGTCTGTTCGCACCGAGGCTCACACTGAACGCTCCACCACTGAGCATGAAGGAAAGGGAACCAGTACTACCAGCACAGGACTGCAGAAAGTTCATTTGATAAAAACTGTGGCTGCATTTTGATATTCATGTAGCAGAAAGTAAAGGCATGAATGATGAGTGTGTGGATATTCTTTATGTTTTAGTCATTAAAACTGAGTAATGAAAGCCTAAAACTGCTTCCACCCAAAGGTCCAATATAACCTTTTAATAATCTGAGGGTTAAAGAGGAAAAACTGCTTACATTTGGATTAATGCAGGAATATGAAGTGTGGTCAGCACAGACCTGTCACTGCCTCACTGCTTGACTGAGAGGCAGACAAACAGGTCACACGTGTCAGAGGAAGTTCTGGTGTCACTGCAGCCTCCATGGTTCACAGTACTTTATGTTACATCTCTGCTTTATGGTGACAAGTTTTCAATCCTTACAGTTTTAAAGAGAATCTTTCAGCCAAACAGCCTAATCTGTTGACGTTTGGGTGTGTGCTCTGTGTTAACTACAGTGTTGAATAAAGTACCACAGAGTGATACTTGAGTAAAAGTACAAGTATCTTAGCAAGAAATTATTTAGGTAAAAATTAAAGTCTCCTAAAGGAGACTTTAATTTTTACTTTTTCTCCTTTAGGAGACTTTTACTTGAGTAAAAGTCTTAAAGTATCTGATATTTTTTGTACTTAAGTATTTTACAAGCCGTTAGATTTTCTGTAAGGACATTTATTAGGAGGTGACCTAAAAATGTAAAAATGACTAATTAAAACAGTGGTTCTTAACCTGGGTTTGATCGAACCCTGGGGGTTCGATGAGCCGGTCTCAGGGGTTCG
>NW_013952939.1:176135-180748 GCF_001266775.1 Austrofundulus limnaeus
GTTTTTGACTATTTCCTCGTAATGTTTTAGACTTTTTTCTCGTAATGTTTTAGACTTTTTTCTCGTAATGTTTTAGACTTTTTTCTCATAATGTTTTAGACTATTTTCTCGTAATGTTTTTGACTTTTTCCTCGTAATGTTTTTGACTTTTTCCTCGTAATGTTTTTGACTATTTTCTCGTAATGTTTTTGACTATTTTCTCGTAATGTTTTTGACTATTTTCTCGTAATGTTTTTGACTTTTTCCTCGTAATGTTTTTGACTTTTTCCTCGTAATGTTTTTGACTTTTTTCTCGTAATGTTTTTGACTATTTTCTCGTAATGTTTTTGACTATTTTCTTGTAATGTTTTTGACTATTTTCTCGTAATGTTACGACTTAAAAAAAATCTTGTGTGGCCCAAATACGTATTTGAACAGTGGTCAGTGATCAAAATAATGATAGAAAAAAAACAATTGAAGCAAAGATGGATATGGAACAATATTTCTGAGAGCAAAGCATCTTTTTTGAACATTTTTCTATTTAAATTGATTTTCAAAACAAGTTGAAAAGCCTTCTTTGCTTCTTCAGCTTTATCCTGTCATTTGTAGTTTGCATAGGAAGCCTGAACCAAAATCATTCTGACCAAATAAAAAATTTGAAAAATATATCAACTCATGTTTACTTCTTAATATGGATTTATAAGGATTTTGTTAGAAAGGTTCAAGCTTTGAATGTATAGTTTCAGCTCAAGTTACACAACTTGTTAGTGTGTATAAAACAATACAAAGACAACAAATATATTTATAGGACTAAACACACATTTTTACAAATCTGATAAAAACTCAGCATGGTGTCCATGTTCTACATGTCCTGAACACCTTAAAGCACAGAAACAAAAGCTCTCCTCTCAGAGCTGCTGGTTTTGGATGCGTTTGGTAAGAAAGATGTCAGCAGAGTAAAAATTCAGTGCCCACCAATCAGCAGGCTGCTCTGCTGTGTGCGTGTGTGTGTGTCAGCAGGACTCTTGTCATGGTGCATAGTTGGCAGAGCTCACTGTTGGTCTCTTCTTACTTTTAATCTTCAGTGATCCATAGCGAAGCTGGGAACAGAAGCAAACAGAACACATGTTTCCTCTCATCTGTCTGACAGCTGCTTTTTATCTTTTATTGACTGATGTCTGTCTTACAGTTAACGGCTTGTAATGAATCTGGACCACTCACATCTTTGCGGAGCTTCGATCTGGTCATCTTGACGCTCTGAGATCGTCTCACACCTTTCTGGCTGAGGGCCTCATCCTCTGAGAAAGTCGGCTCGCCGTCCTCATCTGTCCTCTCTTCCTGTTCATAATAATACTCTGAAAGAAACAAAACCACATCAGAATGTGGAGACAGAGGTGGTCAACAGAAGCACACGGCCTGGATTACACTCTTCAAAGCTGGTGAAAGAAACAGAAAAGTGGTGATTACTAAGAACTGTGTGCAGGTGTGTGTTTTTTAAATGGTCCGTTTGTCCTTTGTAGAGATGTTTTTATCTGCACTGCCACACACAACATGTGGCCAACATGCTGTAATATTATGACTGGCCTGTATGAGGTGCTGTAACACAGACACAAAAATACAGCAAAAACAGGAAACAAGGCATGCACATGTTTACACATCTGCAAACAACACGAACAAAACAAGAACCAAAACTGACCCATTTTAATGGCACATGAAACTCCTGGACTCCTGTCAGAATGTACCACTTTATGTTTAGTGTTCAGTAAGGGACAGCTGTCCTCATAAAGCATCGGGGGTTCAACGATCAGCAGTCCTTTAGTTTCAATACACACTATGTATCAAATAATAAAGATTTTTAGAAGGGCATGGACATTTCTTTTTTGTATCGAAAAAATATTGAACAGCGAGACTAAAGCATCGAACCAAAACAAATCACAAATTTTCTGTATTGTTGTGCCCCTAAAACCTGTGTCTCTTCTGTGGTTCTCTGTCTTGCTGCATTCTTACTTTAACAAGTCTTAAGAATCTGTCAGTTTCTAACAAAAGTTTTCTCTGTCTCTCCCTGAAGCAAACAGTGGTTTCTGCATCCAGCATTAGCTCGTTGTCACATCTGGAGTCTGTAAGAGAACCTGTTCATCTCCCAGAGGGGCGAGGGTGGACAGAGTCAGACTAAGTTTTACATAAAACTCCAGAAAAAATAAAGTTAAAAAATAAAATGTTTGCTGCAAAGAAACAAAGCAAGTTTCAGAAAAATAAATTTGAAAATGTAAAGGTTAGATAAAGTGTTTCTAAGCCAACATAAACTGAAACAAGCTCAAAGGTTCTTGTTTTCAGAGCATCACTTTTTAAAGATTTTACACAAATTTTAAATCAATAACAGAAAATGGAACGAGTGAGTCTGTAGCACTTTGGCCCAAATCATGAAACACCAAACAAACAAGTAATACCTGTGGGTGACATGGTTCAGTGTGTGGCAGTTACTACAGCTGCTGTTAGACTTCACCCTAATTCACCTCCCTGAAATACGACAACATTCGACTGATTTGTTTACCTAAGCTTCACAATGAAAGTTACAACCAGACACCATGTGACCGACTGAACGGTGAGCATTATGAACCTGAAGTACAAAGACCTTCAGCAGGAGGCATGTATGTCTTACATGCTGTTATCAGAGAACAAGAACGTTCCCTGGACTTAGTTTTAGGTTGGACATTCATGCTACGTGGACTCAACTGTGTCTTCAAGCTGTTTGACCCACAGCAGGCACGTTACATTTAGTGGGGTTTTTTTTTTCTAAACAGTAAAATGTGTAAAATCAAGCATCAACTCTATCGTTTTGGACCTTTACACCCTGACGTTTATTGATTTTCATATACAAACTTATTTAGAATGAGCTTTTTCTGGTATTTTATGTTGTGATGCTGTCAGATGTTAGAATGACTGCACAGATAAAACAGGCAGAAATGAAGACTGTTTAGTTTATTTCAATGAATCAAAAGTAGACAGGAGCCTATCTGAACCACAAAGCCTTGCAGAAACTGACACTGAGCACTGGAAACTATAAAAACATCCATGTTGTCCTCCTCCTGAGCACACTGGTTCACTTTAGGCTTCAGTATGGTTGGTAGGCAGCCGACTGGACAACGCGCTGTCACGTTGTTGTTCAGCGTTTGTTTCCACACACACCTTCCATAGCCACTGAGACACACTGTGTCGAGGTCTTTGGAAACCCCTCCCACTGCAGCATACATCACTGCATGAGTTTCTTCCCACCTGGTCTACAATGTGGAAAAACTCTGAGACACGATGTTATTTCTGCACATATCTGTCCTTGTTAAAGCTCCACAGTTTTATCTCCAGCCATGAGTTTTTGGCCATTTGACTAGAAATGTCTGCTTCCTGGTAGACTACAACACTCAGCAAAACGCAGTGTCAGCACAAACACTCCAACTAATTTCAGACCAATCACACAATAAGTTCTCATGTGGAGGGATACAATTTTGGTCCACGTGTTGTGACAACAAGGTGCTGAAATGTCGACAGTGTGAACAGAATGACACAATTGTTGTCATGAAACTGCAACGATACAACTCAGCAGTGTGGAAGTGGCATGCTGCACGCTAGGGACCAGCTATTTATCAAACCAATGGCCCTGGGATAACTATAATAAAAGGAAAATTCAGATAGATAAACTTTTACAGATCAACACTGAACGTATAATGGTCATTTTTAGCACACACTCTCCACACTCAAAAAACAAAAACAATTTATTGAAGTTATAAATCAGGGAAATTTGCCACTAGAACGTTCTATAAAAGTGTTTAGAGGATAAACATCAAAAGTCATGATTTAAAGTATTGTTCTGATATCTGTGACAACTAAATGAAACTGTTTGTACAACTTGACTCCTCTGACTTCTCACTGGTGTTTTCTTTGGAAAATCAACCACTTCCTGACATGCAGGAGTTTGGGTCGCTCCAACACAAATGATCCCACAAACACAGAGGTCTGTTCAGTACTGGCCTTTCTACAGGGAGGGGAGACCTGTCCAGGTGCCCCCAGCCTCTCACACCCCGACTGTTGGAGAAAGACTCCAACTCCCCGCCCCCGGAAAGAAAAAAACAAAACAAACAAACAAGTAAAATAAAAAAATGAATGGATGGGGTGGGATATTTCTGAAGGGTTACCAGAATAAAAAAAAACCAGAAAAAACAAAAAGTAAGCACATGTTGAGGACCGTTTCACTCCTGGTTGGTGCTCACAGAGGATCCTGGTGTTCGATGTTTGTCCTAAATGAGATCATGCAGCTCAGATCTGAGTGGCTCTTCAGTTGAATCCCACCACCAGATGGTGGGAGACATCAGGTAATTCTTCACAATGGTGAGAACAAGATGAAAGAACGCCTGGTGAGTGGAAACGTCTCTCTCCCTTTACTCCCCCCCACCCCCCCTGCTTTTTGTCTCTGTGCCTGAGCTGAATACATTACTCTCTCATCATCCTGATGGGTTTTTCCAGGTTTCCTCCTCCTCCTCCTGCAGCCATCCTTTACACCTCCACTCTGCTCTGTGCAGCCCCCTCCTCTCAACCTGTGTTGCTATGTGTGTGTGTGTGTGTGTGTGTGTGTGTGTGTGTGT
>NW_013952939.1:183368-185145 GCF_001266775.1 Austrofundulus limnaeus
GAGAGAGAGACACAGAGAGAGAGAGAGAGAGAGAGAGACAAAGAGAGAGAGAGACACAGAGAGAGAGAGAGAGAGAGAGAGACAGAGAGAGAGACAGAGAGAGAGAGAGA
Organism: Austrofundulus limnaeus; assembly: GCF_001266775.1. Taxonomy (NCBI): domain Eukaryota; kingdom Metazoa; phylum Chordata; class Actinopteri; order Cyprinodontiformes; family Rivulidae; genus Austrofundulus; species Austrofundulus limnaeus. The sequence continues at coordinate 183,479 of NW_013952939.1, forward strand.
GAGAGACAGAGAGAGAGAGAGAGAGAGAGAGACAGAGAGAGAGAGAGAGAGAGAGAGAGAGAGAGACAGATAGAGAGACAGATAGAGACAGAGAGAGAGAGAGTGACAGATAGAGACAGAGAGAGAGACAGATAGAGACAGAGAGAGAGAGAGACAGAGAGAGAGAGAGACAGACAGAGAGAGCTGTGAAGTGCTCTCAGCCAGCCAACCTGCAGCTTTCATCAGACAGAGAAAGAGAAACAAAAAGCAGACAGATAGCTGCTCACTGTGTCTTTGTGACGTAACGGCTGCAGACACACTGGATGATTAAACGTCTGTTTGCTCAGTTTGTTTTTTTCTCATGCCTTGGTACATGAAAAAACAAGGGTATTGTACAGCCTTGTAACTGACAACTAGTTCAGATCAGCTTTTGACTCTGAGGTCATCCTTCAGTAGAAGAATCAGGTTTGACCATCAGTCAGTCCAGTACCTTTGGACAAGACATGGATGTGTGTTTCATGTATGTTTTGGGTCTGTGGTTCTGAATGATATGTTATTCAAATGTTCATAGAAGAAAGTCTCACACAGTATTTCCTGAAGCTAGATCAAATAATCAGCCAACCAATTTAAATATCCAATACCAGTATGGAGACTGGCTAGACCAGTCCATGACCTTAATATGCTTCTTTCTGAGCCACTCCTTTGTTGCCTTGGCTGTAGTTTTTGGGTCACTATCATGCAGGAAGACCCAGCCACGACCCATCATGGCAGATGGAAGGAGGTTGTTATTCAGGATTTTAGGAAAAAAAACTTTTTTGGCTCCATCCATTCTCTCATTTATGCGGTGTAGTCGTCCTGTGCCCTTAGCAGAGAAACACCCCAAAAACATGTTTCCACCTCCATGCTTGACAGCGAGGACGGTGTTGTTTGGGTCATAGTCAGCATTTCTCTTCCTCCAAGCATGGGGAGTTGAGTTAATGCTGAAGAGCTCAAGTTTTGTCTCATCTGACCACAGCATCTTCTCCCAGTCACTCCCAGAATCATCCAGGTGTTCATTAACAACTTCAGATGGGCCTAAACATGTGCCTTCTTGAGCAGGGGGACCTCGCAGGCACTGCACAGTTTTAATACATTATGGCATCATGCGTTGTCAATGGTTTTCTTGGTGACTGTAGTCCCAGCTGCCTTGAGATCATTAAGAAGTTACCCCGTGTAGTTCTAGACATCTCTCACCTTCCTCGTGATCAAGGATACCCCACAAGGTGAGATCCAGAATGATGTCAACTAACAGTCATTTTGTATTTCTTCTTACTATTGCACCAACAGTTGTCTCCTCCTCACCCAGCATCTTATTCGTGGTTTTGTAGCACATTCTAGCCTTGTGCAGGTCTATGATCTTGTCCCTGACATCCTTAGATAGCTCTTTGGTCATGCCCATATTGTAGAGGTTATAGTTCAACAGACTGAGTCTGTGGACAAGAGTCTTTTTATACAGGTAACAATTTAGGTTAGGTTTAGGGTCCGGTAATGTACCTGTGAGGTTAGGTTTAGGGTCCGGTAATGTACCTGTGAGGTTAGGTTTAGGGTCCGGTAAGGTTAGGTTTAGGATCAGGTAATGTACCTGTGAGGTTAGGTTTAGGGTCCGGTAATGTACCTGTGAGGTTAGGTTTAGGGTCCGGTAAGGTTAG
>NW_013952939.1:185223-186288 GCF_001266775.1 Austrofundulus limnaeus
AGGTAATGTACCTGTGAGGTTAGGTTTAGGGTCCGGTAATGTACCTGTGAGGTTAGGTTTAGGGTCCGGTAAGGTTAGGTTTAGGATCAGGTAATGTACCTGTGAGGTTAGGTTTAGGGTCCGGTAATGTACCTGTGAGGTTAGGTTTAGGGTCCGGTAAGGTACCTGTGAGGTTAGGTTTAGGATCAGGTAATGTACCTGTGAGGTTAGGTTTAGGGTCCGGTAATGTACCTGTGAGGTTAGGTTTAGGGTCCGGTAATGTACCTGTGAGGTTAGGTTTAGGGTCTGAAGGGCGCTGACTTTCGCGGTAAGACATATTGTGTCACATCCTGTTTTGCTGCTGGTAGATAGTGAAATTTGTTTGCTCGAGGACTCTCTTGATTATCTAACTTCTCCACAGTTCTATTTCTAGTACATAAACACTCTCGATAGTCTTTTTCTCGTACTATTAGATTGTGCTTAAGACACTGTTTTTTCTTTCAACACTTCTTGGTGTTGGTGTTTTTGGGATCTGCTAGCTCTCGCTAGCACTAGCATGGCTTCCTCTCTCCTGGCTCCTTCTGCTCTCACTTGCTCCATGTATCAGATGTTTAGCTACTCCTCTGCCTCCTTTAGCGATAGCGACACTTGTATTAAAGGGGCGATATGTGCTTTCCAAGCCTATATTTCAATTTTATACTAAAATAAAGTGACTATATCACATTTTCAGCTTATGAAAGAGCTGTATATTTGTAAAAATCCCCCCAGAAATTTACTTCTCATCTTGACAGTTTCTAAACGCCTTGAAATAGGTCTCTGTCTCTTTAAGAAAATCCAACCACTTCGGTCACGCCCATTTCAGCATGTAGCCTGCCGGAGTCGCGGAGCGGGAGGGTCGCACGCGAGGGGGGGTTCGCGCATGTGCCATGATGCAGTTTACTTGGCATCTGAAAATACATTTCCTCAAAGTTATTTTGAATCTGAATAGAGCTTCTAAGTGAGGAGTAGTGGATCTCAGCAGACAGTTTAAGTTTCACTTTCACTCGTTTGCTTTGTTACTGCCAAGAGCCTGCAGGAGTCATGGGC
>NW_013952939.1:189214-192279 GCF_001266775.1 Austrofundulus limnaeus
GTGTGTGTGTGTGTGTGTGTGTGTGTGTGTGTGTGTGTGTGTGTGTACCATCTTTAACAGCAGAGTTGGTACTTTGAGATCTCCTGGTGGCTGGGTTAGAGGATCGGGAGCTGTACTGGTACAGTGGGTCTCCACGGTCCTCCTGCTGGTCTATCTGTGTCAGGTCATGCATACTCAGGCTACGTAGCTTTTCCGTGATGGCACCCTGACCCTGGAACCAACAACAGACATCATTAAATCACTATTTTTAGGAGTTAATAAGAGAAAAACAATACACACACACACAAAGAGCTAGATGTTTGAACATTTATTACTTCCTAAAATAGGAATTAGTTAGCCTCTCAAATTTATAACAATTAGAAAAATAATGATCCCACTGGTGTTTATTTATTGGCCTCAAACTACTAAAAAAATTATTATTAAAATTATTAAATTGTACCAAGATCTCAGCTTCTTCTTAATATTTATTAACTTTTATCTACATAAATAAAGCAGGTGTAACTGTGGAGAATGCTAAGTGTTACAAAGTAGGTCTGTTGGAAACAAAAGGAAGTATGTGAACAAAAACAGAGTTGTGTCATCAGATCTTAAACAGATAGTTCAGGTTTCTGTCATTCATTCTGACCATTGACAACAGATTTAGCAGCTGTTTTAAAGCACGTTTCTTTTTCCCCCTGGAGGAGGGTTGGGACGAGCTATCCCTGTTCTGTGCTGCCAGCTCTGGGATGAAATTAGGAACTAGTGGCAAATTTCTCACGCTGACAACAGGCGTGGTTAACGTCTAACATTAAGCCCCAGCTTGAACCTGCAGGTCTTTAACAGACATATTTTCCTGATGAGCCACTGTGCACATCAGTGAGCACAGAGGAGGTGGAAAAGAAGAAAGCTGTCACCACAGACAGATCCAAGCTCTGTTAGAAATCTTAACTGGCCATCACTTCCTTATTGAACAAATGCTAAAACAGAGAATAGGCTCTGACTGAGAAAAATGTGGGTTTGAGTCCGTTAAACCTCATGATGTTCAGCCTGAAATCAGACGGAAAAATAAACTATCACAGGCTGTTTTTACTGAGTCAGTATTTGGAATGCTCTCTCATACTGCTTTAAAAACTGAACTGAAAACCACAGGTTTAACTGTATTACTGGTACTGATGGGGGTCAGAAGTGACGAAGCTGGTCCCAACCTACAGTATAACTCAACAGTTCAAATAAAATGTCCTCAGACTTTGACTAGTTTACATTTCTGCTGAAAATACTTTGTTTCTCAGTGGCATTTGATTCTAGTAGAGCTTGACATGTTTGTTTTAAATCATATCTTTTTACTATTTTTTTAAACTACTCCTTGGATTTTTTTTGGCTTTGTTTTTGATGGTCATGTTCTGGACACGTCTTAGAATTACTCTTAAAAATGGACTTAGTTGTAAATAATTCTTAGCTAAAATCTGAGCCTAAAAGTCAGTTATCAAGCATTTCAGTCTAACTTTTAGTGAAGTGTAAGAGTAAATCTTAAGTGTCAGTCTTGATTTACGACACTTAGCCGTGCCACAAAGCTGATCCTGGATGACGTTGTTACAAAACCCCCGGCATGGACCAATCACTGCATCAGATTTCATGTTCAAGAAGATTCTCTAAGAAATGTCAAGATAAAACTCAGATAACTTCAGCGCACCAATGTTCATGCATGTCACATTGTACTGAGTGTAAATTACATAAAATGTCATTTGCATCATGAAAACAGGCATATAAAGAAAATCTCAAGACTTTTTTCCAAAAACTCAGCTTTAAAGTTTATTTTTACATCTAAGAGCCTGAGGAAATGTTGAACTTGCACCCTCCTCCTCTCCACTAAACTGCCTGCAACAACACCCCCTTCACACACACACACACACACACACACACACACACACCACCCTGTCATTATCTGCTTGGTCCGAGAGCAAGTCTAAGAGTAGAAGTAAATCTAAGAAATTTACAAAACTTAAGACTAAAGTTCCACTCTAAGAAGTTTGATAAAGCGTAGGCCTTTTGGACCAACTGGCCTGGTTTAAAATGTGCTTTACAAATAAACTTGACAGAGGTTGCACAATATAAGGCAAACTTATCCTCATCATGATAACAGCCTGTGCAATAGACAGATCCCACAAAACTGGTAAACTACAATGAATGGTTGTCTCAAATATTTGCATTTATGCATTTCGTCAGCATCAGTCTGATAAACTAAATGGACTCGAGACACCACATCAAATCATGTGGTGTCTCACATCAGAGGTGAAAATGTTAAACTGCAATGAGAGAATTTGCAGCTAGATTTAGGTTAACTTTCATTTACAATTCTTTATTTTCAGATGGTTTCTTATTTGTTTTAAAAAAGGGCGTTTTCAGTATTTAGAGCATCAGAAAATGTTTTATTGTAGTGATGTACTAGTCATTAAACTGTACTGCATGAAGTACAGTTTAAACAACAGCAGTTGCACTTATTAAAAATAAAATGTTTGAACGGAAATAAAATTAGTTATTTTTTCTGCTCAGCAGATAATCACCACTGCATACACTCATTTATCACAAGTCACATCATCATCAGGATCCATTATTAAGCCTTATTACACATGGCAGGTTTCCTGACAGTGCAGCCCTACTGTGGAACTGAATCATTTCAAACTCAGATCAGCTCTATTATAGACAAGATAACAGTCTTTACACTTCTAAATACCTGAACACACAGCTTTTACTGCTGCAACTGTGTGTAATAAAGGAAGCCTGGCCAAGCAACACACATGTACCAGGTTACAGCACAACACACAATGAATGTTAATGAAACAATATGATGATGATAAGGTTAAAGTTGACATTTAAGGATCAAAATTCTTCATGCAGGAACTTTTCAGAAAGGACTGAGTAAAATGAGACACTGAAAAAAACTAAACATTTTTACAAAAAAGGGGAAAGAAGATGAATTAAAATAAAAAATAAAGCTTCAAAACATTCTTTAAAGAGTAACTTACCCCAAAATTAACTTTTTTTAGCTGATAAACTGTCTAGAATGTGTCTAAAATGTTCTATAGTAC
>NW_013952939.1:192543-203388 GCF_001266775.1 Austrofundulus limnaeus
CACACACACAGGAGGAAGGGGAAAGAGAGGCAGCAACTTGTACAGATTGTCTGTAAGTTATAAGGATTTGACATCATTTTGCAGGTATACGGACATATAGAGCAATCTCACAGATTTTTTCAAGTCTTACGCATATTTTAAAAACCTCATTTTCAAATTTATCTAACATGTCAGAGCCTATAGGATGATTTAAAAAACAATAAATAACATCAAACAGCCATCTTCCAACCTGTTCTGCCGCTGGAAATGTTACTTTCCCTCTCTCCTTTCCTCCTGCTTCGCATGGTCACTCTCCATGTAGCATCAATTATGCTAATGCTAGCTGCCTGTGTTCTCTTGTCCTGGCCACACCTCCGCTCCCTAACCTCCTCCCCTACCCACTTTGATGCATTTTTCAAATTTCGCCTTGGGGCGGAGTTATCTTTTCACAGGGGGGTAAGTTACACTTTAAAAGTTTCAAATCATGATATTTATTGAAATGAACAAAACTGATGAGTTACTTTAGACCTGCCGTTTTGTTCAACAAGTACACACATTGTTGAAATGAAAGAATGGGGGCATGGTTGGATGAAACAGGGTTGCTGTGTGAAATGAATCAATATTCTGTCCATTTTTACCTCCCAGAGCCTGCTGAAGCACAGAAACCCTAAAGATAGATGTCAGTGTACACAAACAAACAAACAAACAAACAAAAACAAGTCACAACAGTTGCATAAATGTACAGAGACATTTTTAAAAAACTCTACATTAATTAGCAAAAAGACAAAATAGCAGGCTCATATCATTGATGTAAAATGTTCAGAAGCAAGAAGAAACATTTAGTTTGAGTGTTATTTGCTCCAGAAGCAGACAGCGATGAGGATGTTAAGGATTAGATTAGGAGCTGGCATGGATGAGCACCACAGGACATACAGTACAGAGGGGTGCAAAGGTTTGGGCAGCCTTGTTAATTTTCATGATTTACCTTTATGAATCTTTGATTGTTTGGATAAAACACATCAGTTAAATTTATCATATGGGGACAAACACAGTGAAATCTGAGAAGTGAAATTCACTGTAAGTGAAATTATAGTGTTATCAGGCAGTTGCTGGAGCATCCAACAGACACTCAGAAAGTAAGTGAAGGATGGCAGAGATTGATGGAGGTGTCAGTGTTTACACTAGCGTTGGGCATAATCGTATCGTCTGCAATAAATCAGAAAAACATTAATCGATTACTTTTTGGCACTTGACGATTAATATGATTAATGACACCAGGCAGACTGACTGGAGATTACTGCGGTCAGTCTGCTCGCTGCTCCTCTCTGCTTCAAATATGAACATTAAAAATAAAGTTCTGTCATTTATTTATCTATCAACACAATTTAAAATATGATGTACAGCCTGAAATCTGTAATTTTCACACAGTTTGGAACAATTTTTTTACAAAGAGCAAATCTTTTCCACTACATTGGTCATGTGACTACAAAATAAGGGCGTCCAGGGACTCCAGGGGATTAATCGTCAAATTATTCATTATCGGCTAAATACCACAATTAATCGTGATGAATTTTTTTTGCCAATATTGCCCAACCCTAGTTTACACGAGGCTGGAGCCCTTGGGTATGTGAGGTTCTGGCAGTTTGAAGCAATGAACACTGAGAGGAAAGCACACAAAGCACCACAGGTCTTCAAGACTTCATCAGAGCTCTGGAGGAACATCAGTGACATCCTGCATCCTCATGTCTGACCCTTCTTCAGCCACAAACCTGGCACTATCTTTGAATAAGACACCAATCCACACAGAAAACGTGTTAAGATGTAAAGCTTTATATTTGCTGCCAAGTACCACAAATAGGTAATGATTTTTGAATACTTAAAGTCCAGCTAGAATGGACAAATTTAAACATTTAACATGACAATCACAGTCCTCTTTTCTTTTTTTAAAATCACCAGCACCTGTTATTGATTCACCAAGTAGTGTTTTTATATTAGATCATCTGCAAAACTGACCACTTTATAATCATTTTAGCGTTAGTTTTGTCAATTAGCTGTGGTGGCCATCTTAAAAATGGACTCACTTTAAATGTTTTCAGTTGTAGACATACATCCACAGATTACTCTCTGAGTTTCTAAGCAGTGTTACATGAGATATTCTGCCAACAAACAAACATGACTGTCTGTCTTTGCTTTTCAGAAGTGGGTGATAAAAATAAAGTAAAACTTTTAAAGAATGCTTATTAGTAGTATTCAGTGTTTCATAAATACTTGCCTTAACAGCCGCAGAGACAGCAGCAGTAGCTGCAATGGTCAGTCCCTGCTTACCAAAGTTCACCATGGTTTCGTAGCTCCTCTCTTTTGCCTGCACAATATATTCATCTATTTCCTGGATAGAGACAAAAACATTTTGAGTGGGTGGTCCATTCAGCTTTAAAAGACAAAAATGATTAAATGACAATCAATGAGCTTACTTGCTCCCTTGAGGAGAGCAGGGGGTGCAGACACTTCCTGTAAATGAGACTTGCTCCTCTGGTGTAGGGGGACAGCAGCCAGATCACAAAAGCTATTTTCAGCTCATAGTACAGAGGGAACCTGGAAACAAGGACAGGGAACATCCCAGAACAGATCATTACTTGTCCCGGTGTTCTGACAGTGACCTGGGTTAGGGTTAGAGTAGCATACTTCTCTATAAAGTGTGTTTTATATACAATAAATAGGCTTAGCTGTAAGAACAGCAGACCCCTTTGCAAACATTGGTATGTTGTTCCGATAAAGTAACTTAAACTGACGGAGCAATAAAATTCAACTTCTAGTGCACTATTCTGACAGAGTCTGCCACTTTGACAGAACACCGGTCCTTTTTCACCACATTTACCACCGATCAAAACTCAGTGCATTTTCTAAACTGTACTGGTGTACTCTTGGTTTTAAAAAAGGCTGAAAACCACAACTCTGTGGTCCTGATAAGAAGCCAAACAATAAAATCAGAAGTTTGTTTGGTGTTGGTAACAGCTGTGAAATGTTTGTTTTGTTATGATAGTGAGAAGCTGAGTGTCTGTGGTTTCTGTGACCAGATCTTCAGACTTGCACAGTTGCTGAGGGGGTTTGAGAGCTTCACTCTCGAGTCGATGTGTGTTTGGTGGATCAGGAGAAAACTTAAGGCTGGTTTATGCTTCCAGTCACATGTCTTGTTCCCCTGCTGAGTGACAAAAATAGCGTAATTTCTGTCTGTTCTCCAGGTGCTATCCCTCGGTGACAGCCGACGTGTACAGTGCACCCAGTCAGAACTCTGCAACACAGACGTTGCGGCTCGAAACGTGTGATTGGTCAGAACTTCATGGGTGTGTTTGTTAATGAAGAACAACACAGCACTGAGGAGCAGGACCAGAGCAGGACCACAGCAGCTCTTTCTTCTGCATGTTATCTTTTCTCTGAAGCCTGTTGCTAAATTAGCTAAAGAGAAACTGGTTTGATCCTACTGAAAGTGAGCATGCAGCTGATGTTCACGTTTTTTTCCATCACCACCGTAATGCTGCATTCACACTGAACACATTTTCAGCGCCAATGCTTCAAGTTAGATGCTTGTGCACTTTGAGGTCAGATGCTCGTCACGCGCGTTGGGAAGAGCCTCTTGATTGTTTTTCTCTGCTGGTTGTTCTACTTACTGAGAGCACGTTGCACTCAATTCATAATTAATTCACCAGATAATTGAGACATTTTTTTAGTTTGGTGACTTTCACCAGTCCAGGAGCTGCGAGCTGACGAGGCTCGCATTCAGAACTATTTTTGTCTCAAGCCCAGTTTGACGAGCTGCTGACCCTTGACGCTTTGGATGAGCATGTCAAACACTCACAATGCTCCACACACACAGCATTAGATGTGCTGCAGCACTTACTGACACTGCTTTACACCCGTTAACCATAGACTTTACATGTAAACCTGACTTTTAAAGGCTTTCTGATACTTGTATAACCAAAGTAAAGCCAGGTTCACACCAAACGCGTTTTGAGCAGCAAAACTGCACCCAACGCCTCAAGTTGGACACGCTACGTTTAGACCGGAACATCGACTAGACGCACATCTGAGTGGCGGACGAAATAAGGATGAAAAAGAAAATGGCTTTGTTTATTTTACACAGAGCAAGCGAACGCTCAGCAGATAATTAATTCACCAGATAATTTAGAGGTGGTCTGTTCGGTGAGTTTCACCACTCCAGGAGCTGCGAGCTGACAAACTATTTTCTTTGTACCGAGCCCAGTTTAACACCGCGGTCAGTTCAACGAGCTGCTGACCCACATTGGTGCTGAGAAAATCATCACAGACTCCACGCACCCAGGCCACAACATGTTCCAACTCCTCCTGTCTGACAGACGTTACACACAATACTGTCCACTAAAACTGTCAGACACAAGAACAGGTTCTTCCCCCAGGGCATCAGCATCATCAACAGATGATCATCCAACATCCATCAGCTGGATCATTTATTCTACACTATGGAGAACTATCCATCACACTTATTATACATTACTGCACCTTACTCATAATCAGCCACCTCTACACTGCTGCTGTTGTAATAAAATTTAATATTCACTCTGCATACCGCTGTCATGTTGCTTTTTGTGAATAACACTGTAAAGCACACCTCACAGATACAGTATATCCTGGTATAGTGAAGTATAATGTGTATCTTTCTGTATATTGTGTACTATGCGTAAATATGTAAATTATCTACACGAACAGCTGGAAACAAATTCCTTGTGTGTGTCAACATACTTGGCCAATAAAACCTGATTCTGATGTCTCCAGCCAGGACACCAACTGCAGATGGAAAGAGCTCCTGTCTGTCTGTGTCAGGTTAGTGGGTAACATTCAGGAAACCGTCACATGGGCAAATGAGTCTCTCTGATTAGTTGACGCAGCGGCAGCATGGTGGCTCGGTCGGTAGAGCTGATGCCTCTCAACAAGAAGGTCCCTGGTTCAAATCCTGGCCCAGGGACCTTTCTGGGTAGGGTTTGCATGCGTGGGTTCTCTCCGGGTACTCCAGCTTCCTCCCACAGACCAGAAACATGACTGTTCGGTTAATTGTTAACTCTAAGTTGTCCCTAGATGTGAGTGAGACAGTGAATGGTTGTTTGTCTCGTTTGTCTCTACGTGTGGCCCAGGGGTACAGCCTGTGAGTCCAGGATGTACCCCGCCCCTCGCACTGTGGTTGCTGGATTTGGGCACCAGTGACACCTGTGACGCTGAAAGGAATAAGTGGGTATAGATAATGGATGGATATATGGATGGTTGACGCGGCGCGTCGAGCAGCAAAAGCTCAATTTTTTTTTTTACTCGAGCGTCAGCTACTTTGGATGCACTGCATGCATGGAAAACACTGTAACGCACCTACCGCTACCTTGCACTAAATGGGCCGCGCTGCTCCTAGACTTTACATGTAAACTGGCTGCTTTGGCTGCTCAAAACGTATCCGGTGTGTACTCGGCTTAAGAGCCGTTTCTGCTTCTTTGGCCCAAAGACATGTTAGTGCTGTTTGGACCCCACTAAGAATGTATTTTTGTCTCTGATCCTGTTTGTGAAGTTTATGGACAGGATCACCACGAACAATCATGGAGAGGATGGTGTCAGGTTTGGGGATGTCAGGGTCGTGTCTCTGCTCTTCGCAGATATTGGGGTTCTGTTGACATCTGTAACCCATGACCTTCAGTGTGCACTGGGTGAGTCTCAAGTGGAGGTCATGTTCTGAAGTGACAGCAAGGTGGAGCAAGAGTTATAATGATGGAACATGACTTTGTCTGGTGGTAAGGAGGACACTGCTCTAGTTTTGTCAAAGTTTGATTCCAATTAGTCACCTGCTAAAGCAATGATAAGATAATATTGGTTAAATTAAAGATCCTCTACAGCAGTGTTTAACTTGAAAGCTCTAAAATTGCCAGGGGATGTTGAGGATTTAATGGTTAGAGGCTGTCAATATTTAGCCTATTATTTCATGCATGTTGTAGCAACAAGTATGAAAATTAAAACTTAATAACTATTAAATAATTGGAGTTATGAATATGTTGTTGGAAACAAACCTACTTTTTACACGTGCCTGTGTGTTTCTGTAACTTACCATGCAAGTGTCATGTCTGTGATGGTCTCCACGACTGTATACAGAGCAAACACAATCCAGTACATCATCCAGCGCACCTACACACAAGAAACAATGATGTACAACAAGAACTACTTAAATTACATATAACTGAACTGAACTAGTTATCTGCATTACTAGATATTTGTTTCCTAAAGTACAGTTACTATTTTTCCTTTTACAATCTGGACTATAACTAAGTCCAATTTACCAAATTTCCCTCTGGGATCAATAAAGTATTTTTGAATTGAATATCTAGTTGTATAGAATTGAGTCTTACGATTGAAAAAATTAACTGAAACACTGCTCAAAGTTGAAAAATTTTAATACTTTATTTTTGATTTTTTTATACAGAACAGCAACGAGAAAGAAGAAAGAAATAATACTAACAAGAGTAAAAAAATAAAAAGATAATAAAAATAATAATACATTAAAAAATAGTCACAACAAGGACATTAAACAGCAGTCTGAACAGTGAGGTCACAGGGAGGGAGACAGCTACACTTCACAAAAAGATCAAACTGAAACTGATAAATCCTGACAGTCGGGTTACTGTAGATGTAAAGTTTCATGAAGACTCAGACAGGTGAGAGATTTACCAAGTCATGCAAATCTGCTCTGCACCTAACCTCAGATTTCATCCTTAATAATGATTTGTGATACTCAGCTTACTATCCACTTCCTATATGTAAACCATTTCAACAAGTGTTTTGTGATTTTGTTTTCCTGGAGTCTTAGGGAAAAAGAAAGCATTTCCATTTCACATATTTCTTCTACTGTGGCTAAACAGTTCCTCAATGTTGGTGGGCTCCCACTAAGCCACTTTCTTGTTTTGGATTTCTTACTTGCTATTAGTAGTATTTTCAAAAAGGTACTTATCCTGTGTTGAGTTCACTTGGTAAATTACCCAGATATATAGTTTTAAAGTTATGCTTTATTTCAAATTCAAGAWTTTTTCTTATCTCTTTGGTAACCTTTGACCAATAGGAATAAATCAGTGGGCAGCCCCAGAAAATGTGGAAGTGGTCAGCCATCACATTATCACATGGTCTCACACAGTGCCTGATTCGGTCCTGCCGGTCTGACAGAATGTTCTTTTGGGGGTTATAAAAAAGATCTAACAATATTCTTCCATGAAAATCGCCTCCAATGTTCTGAGCTCGTGGTTCAAAGTTGAAATTAATACTTGAAAAGTATTAAGTATGAAATTCTTAACCCTCAGCAACAGTATCCAACATGGCATGAAAAGCAGGGATATTTGAAGTATTTTTTAATTTCACTTCATTAGGGCTTGCATCTCGACAGCTAGTCAAAAAAGTTTGATGTTATCAGATCAAAGTGCTCAGTCTGGTCACTGAACAGTAAACTAGCAAATCCAACTGCTTTTCGGCTGTTTGAACACCTGGTCCACCATCTGGCGTCTCGGGGGGAAAGCGGTTCACCACCAACACTATGGTGCGGATGGTGCGCTGCTAACCTCATACTCGAATTCAGTAAGAGCAGTGTGGTTTTCACCCTGGTCATGGAACAGCGGACCAGCTCTACACCCTCAGCAGGGTCCTGAAGGGTGCATGGGAGTTCGCCCAAGCAGCCTACATGTGTTTTGTGGACTTGGAGAAGGCATTTGACCATGTCCCTCTGAGACTCCTGTGGGGGGTACTCCGGGAGTATGGGGTACCAGGCCTGTTCATACAGGCTGCGTAGGTCCCTGTACAACCGGTGCCAGAGCTTGGTCCACATTGCTGGTAGTAAGCTGGACTCGTTTCTGGTGAGAGTTGGACTCCGCCAAGGTTGCCCTTTGTCACTGATTCTGTTCTTAACTTTTATGGACAGAATTTCTAGGAGCAGCCAAGGTGTTGAGGGGATCCGTTTTAGTTACCTTAGGATCACGTCTCTGCTTTTTGCGGATGATGTTGTCCTATTGGCTTCATCAGATCCTGATCTCCAGCTCTCACTGGAGCGGTTCACAGCCGAGTGTGAAGCAGCCAAAATAAGGATCAGTGCCTTCAAATCCAAAACCATGGTCTTGAGCCGAAAACCAGTAGGGTGCTTTCTCCGGGTCAAGGAGGAGGTCCTGTCCGAAGTAGAGGAGTTTAAGTATCTTGGGGTCTTGTTGACGAATGAGGGAAGAATGGAGCTGGAGATCGACAGGTGGATTGGTGCTGAGTCTGCAGTGATGCAAGCGCTGTACCGGTCTGTCATGGTGAAGTGAGAGCTGAGCCAGAAGGAGAAGCTCTCGATTTAACGGTCGATCTACGTCCCTACCCTCATCTATGGTCATGAGCTTTGGGTAGTGACGAAAAGAACGAGATCGTGCATTCAAGCAGCCAAAATGAGTTTCCTCTGCAGGGTGTCTGGGCTCTCCCTTAGAGATAGGCTGAGAAGCTCAGTCATCCAGGAGGGACTCAGAGTAGAGCCGCTGCTCCTCCACGTCCAGAGGAGCCAGGTGATGTGGCCTGGGCATCTGATTAGGATGCCTCCAGGACGCCTCCCTGGTGAGGTGTTCCGGGCACATCCCACTGGGAGGAGACCCAGAGGAAGACCCAGGACACGCTGGAGGGACTATGTTTCTCAGCTGGTCTAGGAACACCTTGGGCCAGACAAGCTGGCCCAAGTGGCTGGGGGAGAGGGAAGTCTGGGTCTCTCTGCTTAGGCTGCTGACCCCGCGACCCGACCCCGGATAAGCAGAAGAAAACGGATGGACGAAGTTCCAACATTAAAAATAAATTATATAGTATAGTGTATAGTATATAATTTAGTGCTCAAAGATCTAAAGATCTAAGATGTGAGTTTTACAAAACTAAATGCACTTTAGAAGAGATCTTTTTGGAGAAAAGTCAAAAAAGGAAGAGATAACTTTTTCTTTTGTTACTAATTTAAACTAATATACAGAATATAAGAGTAAAAAAAACTACTTGAAAAAGTAAAACATGAAGGATTTACTGTAATGACCTATTAAAATGTTCTTTCTCCCTTTGTTTTGTCATCAGTAAAGACAAACTGAGGCACAAAATGTTTATTCTTTTTGCAGTCTATTCTGTTTTGTTACTACCCTGACCCTCTTCAGGGCTTTTTCTGGCTGGATTTCCATTTTAAAAAGGCAAGAGTAGACCGTGAAAGGCAGGCAGGCAGACATTCACATGGTAGGCTCGATGAACACACACTGAAAACACCTAATAAAATGTAAGTGCACGTGTGGGTGGATAAGTGAGAGGGCAAACAGTTTGTTCTTCAAAGTAGAAGAACAAGAAAGAAAGAAACACAGACAACTGTCAAACCCACAGACACCTAAATACTAATCAAGATTTCAAACCAAACAGGTTCCAGTTAATGAAGGATTAGTACCAGTAAATTGCTTCACCTCGTTACTCAGTTTTTGTTCTGGGGAGGGACAAATTATTATAAAACATATTTAATGATCATCTCCCTTTTTAGCAGCATTTAGGTTTGAAATGCCTTCAGTAGTATTTAACTCCCATGAGTAACTCCTGTCATACAGCTTCCACCTGGGATTGTTTATCACCTACATTTTGATGATGATTCAGGTCATATATTTCAGACTTAATCTCCATTTTCTTCATGACCCATCAGAACACGGTTTGCAATCATGATGCTGCTTATAGCTCACCATAAAAATTCTTACCATTTTTGATTGATTGATTGATTGCATTTCATGACAGTTCCAGCAAGTGATGATTTTAAACTGTTTATGTAGAAGTGATGTGATGCATTCTGGGTACAGGATGGAGAACAGGAAACAGTCTTCACTTCAAACTAAGAGCATAAATTTAAACTGTTCCCTACATGCATGTGTAGCTTGGAATAAGCCTACTTCAAAGTCCCTCTGAAATGCCGAAATCAGCTCGGATTGTTGCAGTTTCATGACGAAAATTATGTAACCATGTTTCCCATGTCGACTCTGACGTCCCTTTTGTCACAACTCACCGACAAAACATTTTACCCCCCTCCACATAAGAACTCATTGTGTGATTTGATCAGAACTTTGTGGGTGTGTTCATGCTGTGAGCGTTCAGACGCTGCATTCTGCTTCAACCACTCGCTTTCACAAAAATAAATAAATAAATAAATAAATAATGACTCGCTTCCAGTAGCCAACTGTTGTGTCCAGAAGCAGACCTTTATAAAGACAGTCAAATGGTCAAAAACTAATGGATGGAGATAAAACAGATGTGGTGCACGGAGGAATCGGACTGATAAAAACTGTGGAGCTTTAACAAAGACAGACTTGTGCACAAATAACGTCGGGTGACGGGTCTAGCGGTTTCCCGGGAGCTTGGCACGATGTGTCTCAGGGGCTATGACAGGTGTGTGCAAAAAAGAACGCAGAACAACCACGTGACCGCGCGTCGACTGTTCGGCTTCAGTTGGACTATGTTCAGCTCGAGTTAGAGTTGGGCGATTATTTGATCATGATTATTAATCGAGAAAAATTCAGGTCGATCACGGTGATCAGCTGTGAGCCTATTACTCAATCAAACATGGCGGAAATGTGGGTGACAACAGCCAATCAGAATCCACCTTCTCCTGCTCCACTTCTGTTTATAAGCTGCTAATGAAACACAGACGGAATCACGGAATTAACTTAAACAAAGTAATCCAGTATAAAATGCTGAATCTCACAGAGTTCGCTTATTTGGGCGAGTTGCTGAGATATTTTGGCTGCTGTCACTTTCTGTACCTGCTACCTGCTAACAGGTGAGCTCTGAGCTCCATTC
>NW_013952939.1:203798-205646 GCF_001266775.1 Austrofundulus limnaeus
CTTCTTAGGTTAACAAAATAAAAAATTTTTGACATTAATCGAGATCGGACGATATGAAAAAAATAATAGTGAGCTTTTTTTGCCATACCGCCCTGCCCTAGTTTGAGTATACTTCAATACGACATGCGACAGCGGGCTGTCCTCCCAAAGATCATACAAGTATATAAACAACAAATATAATGGCTGGATATTGTGGGTTTTTTCCCCACAACTATCTGTGTGTTGGCTAAAGCCTTCATGGAGGATGCTCTTTTTTTCTGTTGAAGGTGGCGATGGAAAAAAGACGTCACGTGAACATCAGCTCAGGCTCAATGTGGTTCTGTGTGGTTGGATCCTGGAGACACTTCAGCCAAACCACAGATCAGAACTGCAGCAGGCACGCCGGTGGAGAAGGACTGGGACTGGGAGTGTCTCTCAGTCACGTACTGTAGCTCTAATTGCTTCCTGCCACGCAAAGAATTGTGGGAATGCTGTCTTAAATAAAAACCGTCACCCAGAAAGACAGTCAGTGAGAGTATACAGCTCTACCAATGGTCAGACGTCTGAGGGTTTGCTGTTTCCATACAATGGTTTTTTATTGTATTGACCAGAGAAGGCTTTCTCCCTCCACTGTTGAAGATCATGATTATAAGGATGTATTGAAACAAGTGCGTTGTTGTGAATTTAGACAGCTTTCGTCCTTCGATGTAGAAAATAACGATGACAAAAATTCAATGAAAAGTTTAATTTAGCACTATTGTCTTTTAAAATTAGAAAGCGCAAATCTGCACATTGTAAGAAAAAAACTGTAAAACCCTCAAACAAGGAATTTAGGTCCACATTTAGTGCTTTTGTGCTTTAGGGGACTAGTGCCCACCACTGGTCATAATGTGACAGGGCCTTTAGAGAAGACCCGTTTTAAGAAAAAACAGGCCCGTTTGGCTGGCCACTGGCCAAGCCTGGACAGAGACATCCATCTTTTCTACATGATGGGTGATGCTACGCCTGATAAGTTACTGAATAATTCTGATGAACTGGAGTTCAGAAAAATAAATACAGGAATTAAGTTTTTGTAAATAATTCACACATAAAAAAGGTCCTAAAGTCAAAGTTGTTACAACCAAAGTTCTTCAATAACTTTTTTACTAATCTAAGAGTAAATGTTTAACATTTGTAAAAACTAACAGTAGAGTTCCTGTGTTGTAAAACCAAGTACTGAAATATCAATTATATGTTTTGACAATAAAAATATGAACTTTTGTGATGCATATGTTATGTGTAATTCTTGTGGACTTACATATTCCTTGACATTTTTGGTTTTGACAGCTTTATAAGAGTAATATGCAGGATACAGGGTCCCAAACAGCAGCCTGTGAAACAGAACACATGACATGAGGTTAGTCATTTAAACTGATGTTGATTCAACAAACATTGACGAACTATAATACTTGTTACACCTGAAAACAAAAAAGGATGACTGAAATGCCCTCTAATAGAATCGTGTTGAGAAGGTTTTGACACAAAACAAAATTAAACATTGAGACATAAATTGTTGTATGTACCTTTGGTGTAAACGTTTTGCAGACTGAAGTTACAGCTTTTCCATAAAAAGAGAAACCTGATTAAATATCCTACTTTATTCAAATAAAATGTTGAAAGCAAATGTTTCATCTCGAAGTCAACAGATTTGAACATGAAGTAGCAATTTTACTATTAAAACCCAACAGCTGTTCCTGTGAAACAGTTGGAGGACTCATGATCCAGAGGTAGGAACTCACAGAGTCCTAGAACCACTGAAACACAATAAGTCACTGGGCCTCATGTAAGAACCGTTGGTACGCACAGATTTGTTCTTAAGTTGTGCGTACG
>NW_013952939.1:209181-214340 GCF_001266775.1 Austrofundulus limnaeus
GAGAACCACAGAGTCAAATAACTTTGGAGCACGGGAACTCGTCTCCATTTATTCAAAGAACTCTCCTCTCTTCTCTCCATACAGGGGAGGAAAAACAAAACATAAAACTGTCAGGGTCAACATGGCTACCACAAGAGTGCTGCCCTTTTTTCAAAGTCAAAGCACACAATATAAAACTCTCTCACAGGCTGTTATAAAACCCGGTGCTGAGCTTCCAGGACCAGTTTCACCTGATCAGATCTGTTCCTTTTATCACCTGGAACAGATCCATCAGGTGGGTTTCTGAATTTTATGCATTATTGCAGAAATATCACCCGCCACGGGTTCAGTGGGCAGGCTGTTATAAAACCCGGTGCTGAGCTTCCAGGACCAGTTCCACCTGACCAAATCTGATCCATCAGGTGGGTTTCTGAATTTTATGCATTATTGCAGAAATATTGCCCGCCAGGGGTTTCTGGTTAAATCCAGGCGGGAGAGCGGGTGCTGGATGTAGGACCACAGTTCCACCTCACTGGATCTCTTCCTTTTATTCCCCTGCATCAGCACAAGCAGCCCTGTGCTGGAAATCAGCCGTTTCACCCACCGGAGCTCGCCCGATGACTTTTGATCGCTTATACCAGGGGTGTCAAACTCCTGTCCTCGAGGGCCGCTATCCTGCATGTTTTAGAGGTTTTCTTGCTCCAACACACCTGATTTTGATCGCTGGGTGATTAACAGGCTTCTGCCCAATTTGAAGAGTTAATTCAATCACTGAATCAGGTGTGTTGGAGCTGGAAAACCTCTAAAACATGCAGGATAGCGGCCCTCGAGGACTGGAGTTTGACACCCCTGGCTTATACTGTATCTCCACAGGGGAACGTCCCAGACCTTGCAACCACCTCCAGGTTGTAGCGAAGATCCAGAACTTTAAGAAGAGCCATCTCCCGCCTGGATCAGACGCTCAGAGCCAGTGCTAGAGGCTCCGGAGTAAATTGAGTACTATATCGCCCGCCAAAGCGCCTTTTTCGGCTGGTCGTTAATAGCTCTGCGGGGGGACGTCCCAGGAACTTGTAACCATCTCCAGTTTGTAGAGGAGGACCGTAGCTTTCCAAAGTCATCTCACTTTCCTGGATCTGATGCTGAGAGCCCGCAGGAGAAGCAAACCAAGGTTGAAATTTCCTCCCGAAAGTGCACGTAAAATGCACTAAGTCATGCGTAATTTGCTTATATCTCAGCGGGTGAACGTCACAGAGACTCCATTCAAGTATCAGCTTGTAGGATAGAACCAGAGCTTTAAAACCCGACCAGCCACTCTGGGATCTGACACTCAGAGCCTGGGGAGGGGTGCTAAAACCACCCCCGGAGGAGGTCCAATGGTGCGTAATTTGAGGTTTTTCGCTTATATCTCTGCGGGGGAAACGTTGCAGGGACTCCTTTTATTGTAGTGATTTTATTTTGAAACAGAAAAACCAAAGAATAAACCATACATGCATTTCCAAGCCTACATCTCGTCGGCATGAAGAAAAGCTTAGCTTTGGATCAGGAAGATAACTGAACTGAAGCAAACACTCAGACACAAACAGCTAAAGTAGCTCAGCACTAGACATTAGCTCTTGCTAACAGAGAAATTAGAGGAGAACGATGTATCAAACCACTCGACACAGAAAACTTAATCGGAAATTATCAACAAGAAGAACAAAAAATACTCATTATAATAGCAAACGAAAGCAAAATAGAGACATTAGTTGTTTAAAACCTAACTTTATATGATAACAAAGTGTGCAGTTCTTCTACTTGGTTGTGAAGGTAAACCATGCCCCACCATTACCCTCTTCCTGTAGCTCTCCTGCCTGTTTTTCCCACACCATCAAGAGAAGCATCCCACCACCATGTAGTGGTCGATTCTTTTAACCATGTAACGTTTGTTCAGATCACAAATGCATACATAGCCTTCATACAATCTTAGATAATTAAAAAGTAGAACTAAAGGATGTTGAGCTATTATTTCTTTTTTCTCTCTCTTAAACAAACAAAAACAAAAACGTACCACTTCGGCACAAGTAAATAGTTTTTCAAGGAAATAATTCAAAGGTCTGAAAGAAGTTTAAATTTCCCAGCTTTTTAGCAGCATGTAAACGCATCATTTACGCATGAATCTGGGAGCTCTCCAGCAGCGTGAAAACTGTCTAAAAATGATTTGTGCAAACGTAACCAGATCTGTGTGTAAATGTAGTTTTGTCTGTGCGTATTTAAAGACTTGTGTGGGTAGGAGCCAGTTTGTGTGTGTACTTATCAGATTTGTGAGGTTGAAGGTAAAAAATTTGTGTGTGAAATTTTAATGTTTGTGTAATTTATATTTGTGTGTGTACTTTTATTTTGTATTCACAACTTAATATTTGTGTGTACATTTAAATACACACTTACAAATACCCGAAGTTACGCACAAAATGTTTTTTACGGGTTAAAAATCATGTTTTAAACACACACAAACTTTATTATGCACAGACAAACTTTATTACACTCAAACAAACTTTATTACGCCCACACAAACTATATTAGTCTATTTTCTCTCCATAGTTTTGATCCTATTGAACGTGAGCACACAGCTGATTTTAAAGGTTTTTTACGTCTTTTTTCCCATCACCAAAAAAGGTTTTCCCACTGCGTACTCTTCTTCACCCAACACTGATCAATGAGTGATAAAAAATAAAAACACAATGTCCAGCCACCTTTATTGTTGTTTATGTACTTATATGAGCTGTGGGAGGGCAGAGGGAGGATCAATGATAATTTATGGTCACCATGTCTTCAGTTCGTTTATACTCCATCAGGAAAAAGATATCCGAAATTACGTCATCTCCAACCTGCTGTCTCACATCTTACTGAAGTATAATCCAAGCTTTATCTTGTCCGTTTATTGTCATCTAGGTGAACTGCTCAATATATTGTGACATTTATTTTAAGCCATATCACAAGTAATTTAATTTACAGATTTTTTGACCCTTTGCCACAACAAGCTAACTCACATTTGGCCATTGTTTTACACCAGATGCCCTTCTTGAATTAATCTGGGCTCAAACCTCCAGCCTCAAGATGAGACCAATCCAGTGAGCAGCCCCACTCAGGTTTGCAGATAGAGATAAAAAAAAATTATATAGTAGTAGCTGAGCATAATTCAAACAAATACTCTGAGCATGAAACCTTGCAGCTTCCTGTGAGACTGCACACATTACTTTCAAGGTTTGACTGAAATGGCCACAGCTTTGTCATTTCTCAAAATAAAAACATGAACGGCGGCGGGTGATATGCATTCATTCTAGAACTGCTGGACCTTGATTGGTATTTAATTACAATTTGAAAACTAAAATAAAAGGTCTAAGAGGAATGTACAGGGCAGATAAAGACTGCACACACTCTCCTGGTCAAACTTAAAAATAACCTAAACAATAAAAGGTCTGGAGTTTCACAATAAAAGAGCCACCTCTTAAACACACACAGACACCAGATAAAGACATAAGTCCCTAAAACCAGAGTCATCTCAGCAGCAGCACATTTATTTTCCTGCAGTTGCCATAGAAACTAAAAAGCTGTCAAAGCTCCAAGCGTCTTGCCTGCTGCCCTTGCTGTGTGTCACGGTCTGTAAATCAAGGCTCTCTGTCAATTCTTGTACAAAGGCTGAACCACTACTGTGCAACGATGACATTTGTTTCTCAGGCCTTTCCCACAGTCTCCAAACAGTCCTGAAGTTGATGTTGTTTTCAGTGAAACTTGTTTGTTGGTATTACTACTGTCTATTTAAAAATGGAGTTACAGTTGGGTCCATTCTATTTGGACATTGACACAAAGTTTGTTTGTTTGTTACCCATTTACCGAAACATTAAAGTTATTGTTATATAATGGACATAAAGTCCAGACTTTCACCTTACATTTGAGGGTAGCCTCATTAAAACTGGATGAAGGGTGTTCAGCTAATTTTTTTTAAATGGTAGGAATTATACCCAACAAGAAACCATCCAATACCATTGTTGAGTTGAGATTCTGTTTTAATGAATGCCCTTTAGCAGCACAGTGGCTCAGCTGGTAGAGCTGATGCCTCTCAGCAAGAAGGTTGATGGATCAAATCCCAACCCGGGGACCTTTCTGGGTCTGGGCTGGGCGATTATTTGATCGCGATAATTGATTGAGAAAAAAGTCAGGTCAATCACGACGATCAGTTGTGAGCCTCTTCCTCGAACATGGCGGAAATGTGTGTGACAACAGCCAATCAGAATCCACCTTCTCCTGCTCCACTTCTGTTTATAAGCTGCTAATGAAACGCTGTCAGAATCACAGAATTAACCAAAGTAATCCAGTATAAAATGTTAAATATCTCAGAGTTTGCTTATTTAGATGAGTTGCTGAGGTATTTTGGCTGCTGTCACTTCCTGTACCTGCTACCTGCTAACAGGTGAGCTCTGAGCTTCCCTCACGTGCGTCTCACTAAAATAAAAGCGTCCTTCAAAAATATGAAGCAGTCTCAGGGTAACGTTTAGGACAGAACAATGTCCCAGTGGTTCTTCATTCATCTGGAGAAGAACTTTTCTCTAAGTTTTMTCRGCACACGATGGGCTGGACGAGACGTGAAGACCACTTCCTGTCTGAGTCTCATCACAAACAGCAGCTGAGAGACGCTGCAGACTCCTGAACCCTCAGAAGCTGGAGTTTATGTAACATTACGTCGTGTGTGCACAATCAGATATTCTTTCAGAAAAATGAAACAGTGTTGTCTGTTGTTTGATAAAGCTCTGTRRACAGGAGGGGGTCATGGGGGTGGGGGGTCCTTCMATAACTAAAGTAAATAAAGAGCTTAAATCCTATTCAGTTGGCAAGTGTGCACAAATTACTGATGTTTATTGGGTTTATGTTTCTTTATGGCATATTTAATGTGAAATTCAGTTCTAAAACTTTAATGTTACAAAAGGATAACTTTATAAATGTGAGGCTCTATGATTTATACATAAATGTTTTTTTCTTGGTAAATACCTTTTTAAATACTGTAATGGAAAATGCAAAATTAATTTTATGTTTTATTGAACCACAGCTATTTGTTATATTAGTAAAAGTAAAATTAACAGCCATTATTTTTTTTTATTTCTGTAGCTATATTTATTTGTTAAATTATTTCTTAGTCACTTTTTAAC
>NW_013952939.1:214665-217662 GCF_001266775.1 Austrofundulus limnaeus
TGATTAGCTCATGCTAGCATGTTGTGTACTTAAATAATCTAATTTCTTTCTGTGATCTTTCTCTCAGATCCATCAGAATTACATTTAAAGAATTTAAAGACTACATAAGAAAAAAATAAAAATAAAAATGCCTGAATTTGCCAGTTGTATTAGTTTTTATGACATTCGGTATAAACTGTATAGGGTATTTTTCTTGTTTAAATGAATATAGTATTTTCATTTGTCCTGTTGTATAAAAATAACAATAAATGATAAAATTCACAATATATTTTTTAGTTTATAATGTCACCTCCACTGGCCGTAAAGCTTCCCAAAAAGGCCTTGAAAAGGCCCACGGACCACTAGTTGATAATTACAGTTGTAGCTTGCTTTGCGGCTCTGGACCCTTTTTATTAGTGCTTCAAGTGGCTTAAATGACTCTTTTGATCATAAAGGTTACAGACCCCTGCTCTAGATGTTCCTGTGATGGACTTGTGACCTGTCCAGGGTGTACCTCACCCCTCGCACAATGACTGCAGGACATGGGCACCAGTGACCCCCCGTGAGCCTGAAAGGAAGAAGTGGGTATAGATAATGGATGGACGGATGCCTTTTAGTAAAAAGGTACTACAACTCACCACCACATATCACAGGGTAAAAAAACATAAAATGAAATGGTTTTACTTTTATTGACACCTACAGATCTACAAACCATTCTCACTAAAAATGTGCCAGTTGTCTGAAAAACTTCTGGAAACAATATGAAAAGCAGAACTTCATACGGACTAATACGATCTCTGCACCTCCACCCACCAAGCATGCATGCAGCTGAGAAAACAGCTCCAGTGGTTTCAGATGCTGGGTTTGAACAACCACTGTTTACTTTAAACTTAACGAGTAAGACTTTTTTGCCTGACTTTTAGGGGTGCACAATAGTTATCAGCCCATTATCAGGGAATTATGACGTCATACTTATCAGTCCGATATCACGACAAACAGAAACGATAATATATGTTCATGTTTGCCAGCGCAGCGATGAGATTGTGTGTTTATTTTTATCCTTTTTGGTCAAGCCGCTTCCCATCCAGCACAACCCGAGGAACGTTCAAGTTGTGTCGGAAAAAACAACTTTCTAACTAAAAAAATAATTAGAATACTCTGTGCTGAAAAACAACCAGTCATTTTAAAACGGGCAATATCATGTAAAATCAACTTTTTTGAGTTTTMTATCATGTTATAATGTTCTCCTCTCATAAAAACATGTCCAAAGCCTTGCTCTGACTCATTCATCATGTTTGAGAAATCCTGCAGTGTTTTTATGAAGCCACGATGAGGAGCAAAACGACAGGTGGGGACCAGAAACACCTTTTGGTACCAGAAACACCTCTGGGACGTGTCTTTAAGCTGAACTTCCTCATGGCAGAGCRCACCCCCCCCCCCCCCACCCCATACACCCCGCCCATGGCTCCTGCAGGCTCTCGGTAGTAATAGAGCGAAAGTGAAAGTGAAACTTAACCGTCTGCTGAGACCCACTCACTCAGTGAAGCTCTTTTCAGATATAAAAAACCTTTGAGGAAATGTATTTTCAGATGCCAAGTAAACTGCATCATAGTGCACGCACGAACCCACTCCACTTCTTATGTGGGGTGGTGGGGTTCAACCCAAGGGTTGTCGGCACACTTCAAACACACACACACACACACACACACACACACACACACACACGCCAGAGCCCAGAGTTACGGCTTTTGACCACATCCAACTGTACAACTGACAGGTCCTGGAGGTAAACGCACTAAAAACTGTCAAATCTGTAGGTTTCAGTCAGGAGACAAGCAAAGGATAACATTAAGAGCAATATTTAAGATGCAGTGTGTTTGTGTGTTCTTCGGCCACCTGCATGCCTCGTTGTGGACAAGTGTGTGTGTGTGTGTCGGCTGGTGGACGTTAACGTTCTGGGACTTCTCTACATGCTGCGACCAGCTTTCAGACAATTTAGGAAGATTAACATGTGTAATCTGGATTAAAGTAGCTTGGATTAGTTGAACCAGCATCAACTAAAACTAGGTTTTAAAGAAGAGATGTGAATCTTAAAATATGTGCAGGGAGAGATGGATCTTCTTTCTTATATGTTCAAATAAAGCATCGTTAGATAGCAAGTAATTTCTCTCTCTGATTACTAATCTGCACAGTGATTCTGATTAAAGAAAATCATTTTAGCCCTATAAAATACCCCTGGCTGCTCCAAACTGGGTATTGATGACCTTTATTAACCTCTGAAGAGGTTTTGATTTTAGGCCGTTCTTAGGGGTTTCTGGTTTTCCCAGGCCTTCCTTTGGTTCCAAGTTAGGCACATTTGGGTAAGCCCCTTTTAAATTTCTTCAGACATTTTTAGTTGTAATACAGTATATTGCAGGCACAAAATGTTAATTCAAAACTAACAGAATCATATTGTTCTGTACTTTAAAGCTGAATCTCACATTGTATCTGTTTTTGCTGACCATGGGGTCATTGCCTCATGTATGGTATCATACCAGACCAGAACAACTTTAATCCAAAAGGACTTTGTAAAACACTTTGCCTTTTCAGAGTTAGGTGAAAACTTTGATGTTGTAGCTTCGTTGATTAGTGGTCGCGGCTACCACCAGCTGTTTTTATCTTTTCCTCTTCTGGATGAAAACGTGTAATATAGTTTAAGGTTTGTCATTTTCTTCAAATATTTCAGTTTAGTTTCACAGTGCAAGTGATGCTGTTGTCTGCTTTTCCTTTAAACTCTACAACAGTGGTTCTTATCCTTTTTTTGATGTACTGAACCACCAGTTTCATATACACATCCACTGAACCCTTTTAGTGATAAATAAAACATGTTTTTTTTACTGGTGTATAAAACGAGCCGTGCATGAACATCACCTTGCTCAAAGAACAAAACCAACACAATGCATGAACTCACAACAAATTACAGTATGACTTTATTCTGGCCCCAAAAATAATAATTATTTGCCCCCAAAAAATTTCATC
>NW_013952939.1:219754-221915 GCF_001266775.1 Austrofundulus limnaeus
TGAACCCCTGAGACCGGCTCATTGAACCCCTGAGACCGGCTCATTGAACCCGAGACCGGCTCATCGAACCCCTGAGACCGGCTCATTGAACCCCTGAGACCGGCTCATTGAACCCGAGACCGGCTCATCGAACCCCTGAGACCGGCTCATCGAACCCATGAGACCGGCTCATTGAACCCCTGAGACCGGCTCACAGAACCCATGAGACCGGCTCATTGAACCCCTGAGACCGGTTCATCGAACCCCTAGGGTTGGATCAAACCCAGTTTAAGAACCAGTGCTCTAGAAGTTGAAGTAATGAAAAAAACAGTGCAGAAGGAGATATTTGCCATCTTGATCTCTGTTGTTTTGTGTAGCTGTCAAACTGGTTGTGTAGCCAACTTCTGAACTTCAGAATTCTGCTTTCAGCGTTCCTCAGCACAATAATATCATTAAATAAACATGTTGACATTTTTAAAGCAATTCAAAATCCTGTCCGCACTGAGCACCAAAAATTAGATAACAGAACCCCCCCCCCACCACCACCACCACCACCACCACTAATATTGCACTAACGTTGCTACAACATTTGAAAGGTGTTCATTTCAACATTAACATTGTTGAAAAAAATTCCATTTATTTGAAAATGATTTTGTTCAGGATTATTTTTCTATGTTTAAAAACATTTAGTTTTAGACTGACTATCGTGTAAGAACAGATGGAGTACTTCTAGAAGGGTGTTGTTTTATTTATCCAGTAGAATGTCAGATATGCTTTAAGGTGTGGTAGTGATGTAATCTTTACCTGGATGGTTAAAACACCCAGCAGTGTGTGTTACCAGCACATGTTCTTCAGCCTTCAACAAAAGGCTTGTGCTGTAACTAACCTGGCACCTCCAGTGTACAGCACTGGGATTTGCCCAGTGAACGGTCAGCGTTTACTCTAAATAATCCTGAAACTTTTTAACGTCCACAGTGCTGGCTGAATTATCTACATGCTAGGTAAAGGGGCATTATAAAAACTACCGTACTCTCCTAAATAGACTCGTAGTTGCACATAGCAAAGGCTAGCTCTTCTGGATGACAGGTCAGTCTGGTAAACACTGAGGTTGCTGGTAAAACTGTGCAAATTCAACAAGCTCAAAGGCACATTTATACCTTATATGTATGAATAAAAATCTCATATACAATCCTAAAGGAAAGTTGAACTCAAATCAGTTTAGAGTAAATTAGGGCTGCAACGATACTGAAAATTCATGGTTTCGGTTTGATACTTTAGTCTCACGGTTTGATATTTTTTTGATAAAAAAGACATTTCCATGTCCTTTTTAACTTGTAATTTATTTAAATTAATTATGAACATTTGTTTAACCTCAAAAATACAGTTTTTAAATTAAATGTTGCTGAAACAACAAGTTTCTCAGTGGATCTGAGCTCAACAATACAGCCTAGGTGGAGTAGTCGAACACAGATCCACTGATCCTTCAACACAGAGCATCTTCAGAAGACAAGCTGATAAAATAAATTTAAATATCTGTATTGTTCAATACAAGTGTGTGTGTTGAACCTAACTGTACTGTATTGAATGGTTTGACACAGGTACATGTATTGTTGCAGCCCTGGAGCAAATATATCAGGTCTATAAACAGCATAAATTTACCTGTTGAATTTGTGTTTTTCAGATGTGTGAGGTTATGCTTCTCATGCACATTAGTGACAATTTCTAACTTCAAAATGATCTGTTGTGTTGCTGCAAGTTCTTGTTTCCTGTTTTAAACATGTTTAGTCTGATAGTTTTGCCACTAGTTGATTCACCTCACAGGACTCATGTGTTTCCACTACGTGTCATAGAAACTTATTCAACCCTCCTTTCACCAGATGGAGTTTTTAGAAACAAAATCTGGGAGGAAATGTTTTTTTTAATACAACAGAAAGTTTAATTAGACAAGTTGTTTATCCCCCTTGGGTTTCACCCTCCGTTGTTGCATTTTTATGGGGTTTAACTGACACCTATGCAGAACGTGTTTGAACAGGTTTGACTGGGCTTACCTAAAAACACCTGAGCAACCTGAACAGGTAAAGGCTTGTCCTGAAAGTTTGGATTTATGACGATTGACTCTGAATAACACACAACGCCGTTAGCATTACAGCCTGAGCAGAAATAATAATAATAATAATAATAA